>NC_092016.1:7062678-7362767 GCF_042242105.1 Pempheris klunzingeri | reverse complement strand
GATTACTTTATGGTAATAGGATATCAAGACTGCCAGAAGTGTTTTACCATTCTTCCTCTCCACTTATGCCCTCACTCTCTGCCCTCATTTCCCCTTTTTACCCACAGTGGAACATTTCCGACTACTTCTTCCAAAGGGGCGAAGCCATTACACAGGAGTTAGAAAGAGAGGAGGAGGCTCTGCAGAAGCAGGCCCAGGAGAAAGGAGAGACCCTGAACAGGCCGTTCCACCCCGCCCCTCCCTTCGATTGCCTGTGGCTGTGCCTATACGCCAAGCTGGGCGAGCTATGTGTCGACCCACGGCCCGCTGTGCGTAAGAGCGCTGGGCAGACATTGTTCTCCACCATCGCTGCCCACGGGACGCTGCTGCAGCAGCCAACGTGGCACATTGTGGTCTGGAAGGTATAGCGCAACAGTTTGTCATTGTCATTTGGTTTGGTTGTTCTAGAGGAGGCTGTCATCCATGTTGTTTTTACAATTTACTGTTAAAATAACAGAAGAGGTTCTTCCTGGAAAACAAATGTTATTTTACACACTTGTCCAAATCCAATATATGTGTTATTATTCTCAGATTTTGTGTAATATATCAAAACTAACTTTTCTTTTACATCTACACATTGTTACCTCATTTTGAATATAGACTATAGAGGTCTGTTAACAGCTCTGTTAATGGCAGAATGCACTGGTATGCACTTAATGGCAGAAATTGCTGCTGGTTAAACTATCTTTGGTGTCACCGTTAGGTACTCTTCCACCTGCTAGACTGCGTGCGGACTTCATCCACCACGGCGGACAAGGAGAAAATTGAGTCTGGTGGCGGCAACATCCTCATCCACCACTCACGTGACACAGCTGAAAAACAGTGGGCGGAGACGTGGGTCCTGACACTAGCTGGGGTGGCACGCATTTTTAACACGAGACGGTATCTTCTGCAGCAGTTAGGTGAGCCCCGCATTATCTGCTGTGATACACATAATCTGCATAACAACTGTATCAGATGCTGTTGTACATACGGTAGACTGTGACACAGTGCTACAGTTTACCGCAGCTGCCACAAAATTGTAAACAATGAAAATTACATATTGAAATGTATTCATAAATCTGTGCCAAGTGTAGCAAAGGTCCAGAAACGGCCCAGCTGTTACTGCTATATTACTGCACATTAAGTCATGTTAAGCCCCATGCAGACAGGATTAATATTCCAGGGAGATGTGAATGATAAAATATGAGCTCCTCATTAACTGCTCTCACCCCTCTGAACATTGTAGCAAGTGCCAAATTACAGGAGGTGACTCATAATATATAACACATTCCCAACCTAATACACATAAAATCACTTAGAGGAAGGCTGCTCTTCCCACTCAACACACAACCTAGATAAAATGAATAACTGTCGCTGGAAAAATAATATCACCATATGGGCATCCTAGGATCATTTTATTTCATTTAAAATAGGTATTTATTCATACTGACAAAGTTTATTAACTGGGAACAGTGTTTTTGACGGAAATACCTGCAGTTCTGGCCAGAACTCTCACTATGTGGCCTCTTTGAACTTCTGTTAGTTGACTCATGTTAGTTTGAAAACCTCACATCATTGCATCAAAGTGCTAATTGTCACACTTCATTTCCATTTGGCACATACAGCTAATTGGCAGTCTCATAATGTCCCATCATTTTGCTGTTTACCTGCAGGTGATTTCTTCGAGGCCTGGGAAGTGCTGCTGAACCACATTCAGTCAGCTGCTCTCAGCAAAAACAACGAGGTCTCACTGGCTGCCCTCAAGAGCTTTCAAGAGATCCTACAGATTGTTACACCTGTTAAAGACTCCGACAAAGCAGGGGATGCACTTGCTGCTATGGGCGTCCCCCCAGTGCTAATTGACCCCCTGTCAGCATCTGGTCCTGGCAGACCCCTTGTGCGCTCAGATTCACTAGTCGAGCGGCTGACACGATACAATGGCGCTGAGCTGCAGGCCCCTCCCCCAGGGGAGGAGTCAGCCTTAGAAGACTCTGCATTGTGGTGGTCGGCGTGGAACACATGGTATCGAACTGGAACGGACAGCACAAGGCCACCCAGTGGCCCGACAGAGAAGCTCTCCTTCATCCCCAGCCAGCCCTTCCTCACCGCATTGATCCAGATTTTCCCAGCACTCTACCAGCACATAAAAGCCAACTTCAGTATGGAGGACCTGAAGAAGCTGGGGGTCATTCTCCACGGGGCCGTGTCTGTGCCCATCAGCAGCGATGCCTCGCCCTTCATCCTCCCTTCCTACACTGAGGCGGTGCTCACCAGCCTGCAGGAAGCTGTTCTCACAGCTCTGGACGTATTGCAGAAGGTGGGCAAAGGAAGTGTTCTGTCAGAAAACAAAATGAGGTTACCAAAGAGGTTTTAAACATATGTGTTAAGTATTAATACAAAACAGCATTAAGATAAGAGCCAAGTGGGCCGTAATGTTGACTGAGGTGTTTAAGACTCATGTAACCACAATGTCCCAGACTTTAATCCCACAGGGGACCTTAATGGATCCTCCCCTCTTTCTCTCTCCAGATTTCATATTCATTAATCTACCTTATGCTCTCAGAAATGCCAAATAAAATCAAGTACCATGTAGATAAATGAAAAATGGAACACGTAGTCATCCCCTGGAGACTGCAGTGTTATTTGGCATCAGCTTCAATTCAGTGTTTATCCTGTATATCTCAATACTATAAATTACTTTTTATGGACCACAACTGATATTTATTTTCATCATGGATTATTCTGATTATTTCAGCTGTTTAGTCTTTAAAATGTCCATCACAATTCCTTTTGCTTGCTTAGTTTAATTTGAGAAGGGGGAACCAGGGAACCAGCAAATGTTTTACTCAGTAAAATCATAGATAATCAAAATAGTGGTGATCAATTTTCTGTATTGATTCAATGTGACTGGAATCAGTCATTTCAGCACAACTTTTTCTGTGTTTTCATTGGAATGATATATTTGATATAATTTGGGTAAAACATTCCCTTCTACCTTTTAATTGATGGCTTTGATAAAGCAACTCCAGCCCCCTCTAATGTGAATAATGTGTCTTTGAGAAATGTAGACCCTTACTCTCCCTGTCAAGCAAAGTTATTTCTTCTCATCAGCCCAAGAAACAATGTGTCAGTCTGCTAAATTATGCAATATGCAGTCCCGTGGTGGATGTCAGCAGTGTTTGTTCCTCCCTTCCCTCCCTGCTGCAGGCCATCTGTGTGGGCCCAGAGAACCTGCAGGTCATGTACCCAGCCATTTTTGAACAGCTGCTACTCTTCGTGGAGTTCTCCTGCAAGCCTCCTCAGTACGGCAGAATGGAAACCAAACACGTGGCCAATGCCAAATACAACCAGGTAGGGGGAAATGGAATTGGCAGTAAAACTGCTTGGTTTTCATTTGCAATGTTTTGATTTTTTTTTACAGTTTGCTTTAATAAAATGTTGGATTGTGTATACTTATTCATCACCCTTCTCTCCTTAGCCATTCTGAACAAGTTCATTCCTCTCCTTTAATGTTCATGAAGCACCTGCCCCCCCCCCCTTCAGTCTAGTCTTTATGGAGCCCCTATTGTGGCCCTTCATGCGATTGCCAGGTTCGTCTGGACCCTCATAAGTAGGGCCGAGTCATTTCGTCCTCATATTCCCTCACTCATCTTCATCTTGCCAGCAGCACGCCAGAGAAATGCTTCACCACTTTTAAGTTCAAACACAGTTGAAATTAATTTACAAAAAAATCCCTTTTATTTCCAAGTAACTTGAGCAAGATTACTTCATTTAGACCACACACACTTATCTCTTTTTTTTTTCTTCCCCGCAACATTGGTCTGATATCAGTGTCTTTCTTAATCCTTGCTGTTCTGGAAACCTACAAACTCCAGCAGGTGCATGGAGGTTGGTGAACGTTGTCCTGCTCTCACACTGGCAGGCCGGTACAATTGTGCCAACAAATGTTAGCACCACACACTTCATGTCTCAAATCCTGACTGTCAGTCTGTTAGTCCGGCATGTGGGCTCCAGACTCGGCTGTATATTCGACATATTTGTTGATCTGAATCTGTTTAAATTGTTTAAGCGAGAGCATCAAACAAAATTCCCACCCAGCCAAACAGATGTTATGGGTGGTCTTTATTGCCTCGTTGGCTTTTATCCAGTGTTGTCAGATTGCCTCACATGTCCTTGGTGCGAGGAGCGAGTGTTTTTTCCCTAAACGAGTCCTGGTTATTGACCCTCATGGAGCCAACAGCATTGCAAATTCGGTATAACTTAAGCACCAGTTTAATTGCAATCTTCTCTCATTCTGTTTCTTGGGACTACTCACTGGATAACCATTTTAGATCCAGCTGTTTGCGCCGGTGAGTTCTATCATCTCCTTCAGCCCCCTCTATAGTTTTACTAAGCTGTGCTGAATGGTGATGACCTACCCTCTGCGGTAGATGAGATATCATACCGCATGGTAGACTCTCACGTCTCATCTGCGTCTCTCACTCACTCCATGCTCCCCCTCTCTGCCTGCCACTAACTGGTGGTTCTGCCTGTGTTTGCACAGTCCCTGTGCAGTTCCATTTTCAGTTGATTCTGTGTTTTTGGTGATGTTCATATGCACATGTGTGGTTCTGTTTATATTTCGTAAAGACACACTTTGTATCAGCAAGTCATTTGTTTGGCTATAACATTTCAGCTGCGATACTCATATGAGCCTAACAAAACTTGAGGCAGACTAATTGCCACTGTAGCTTTAAAATAAATTTGTGTGTTACTTGTATACTTATACAAAGTGTGCCTTTAAAAACTGCTTTTGATGTGGCTCTGCCAAAAAAGTAGGCATTGCAGTTTTGTTCGACTAATGTCCATTCCTCTTTTTTTTTCTCCTTTTAATCCCCTCGCCCCGACAGGCGGAATGGGTTGCCTTAAACTATGTTCCCTTTGCTGAGCGCTCCCTGGAGGTGGTGGTGGACCTGTACCATAAAACAGCGTGCCACAAAGCTGTCATCAATGAGAAAGTTCTGCAGAACATCATCAAGGTATTTTCACCAGGATGGGGTATTCATGGTTTCCATGGTCAAGGAACTCTTAGTAAACTTTTGGATACGCTAGAAGTTTTGTTTTCTTAGACTGTAATTGTGTGACCAAACAGTGTAAGAGGCAACAGCAACGAAAAATTGTTTTGATAAATCTGTAAATGGATTACCATACCAATGTCAAAGCACAATTTGAGTCACATATGCATTCTCGTAATGTAAAATGTATAATAATGTGTCAACTCGTTTTAGCACTAGCCCAATAACTAGGACAGTGAGTTCTTTAGTTTACTCTCTCAACACTACTGGTCGCACATTGAGCTCCAGTTCTTGTTGAACCCTGTGCTGCCAAAAATGTGGTGTGATGTTTTGAAAAGGTTTTGTCATTTAAAGAGTATATTATAAATATATTTATATATCGCACAGGGAAGAAAATTGCTACTAACCTGCTATCTGTGTGATGAAACATTTCAGGCAAGTTGAACTTCTGGCAGATCAATGATGTCATAAGAGCGCTTTTCCATTAGCTGAATAAGGCACAGCACCAAATTTGGTGTCACAGTGTTGATTTTCTCGTAAAGCTGTCATGATTATGAAAGCTTTACGAGAAAATCAACAGTGGATCAAATTACTACATGTATGGGAAAGGAATCGCTTGTAGTGGCAAACCTAAACCTAAACCTCCGATATTCTGAGCTTTTTTGTCTTTTTAACACATTGTTTTTAACTCTGTTTGCTGTCGATGTCAACCAGCCTCTGAGCTGAAAGCATTGATTTCAGGAGTTACGTTTTACGTGTGGCAGATGTGAAGTGCAGATGTTGCCCAATGTCAGCAGCATTTTCCATACATTTTCTGAATGCGGTCTGACAAAGCCAAAGATTTTGTCAGTGTAAGTCTTCAAAAGGCTTAACATCTTAAAGTTGGCACAGGATCTTCTATTTTATCCAGTTTCTGACACCTGCTTTTAACTGCTATTTTCCCATAGTCTGTATATAAGAAACATCAAACTGCTGAATTTGTTAATTTGCCAGTGGAACTATTAAGAAAGTTCCCAAGGGACAGATCTGGCCCCCACCCTTTTCTTGTCTCCAAAACAAGAAGGCAATACTTGTAAAATCTCAACCTTGGGGAGCCCAGCTGTTCTCTGAAAAGAGGACTTTGTCTTAAAGATGGTCTATTATTTTATCTGGTTTTGTAGAATTGAACTTGAATGGGACCACTGCTGATTCAAACATGTTTTGAAATATACTGCTGCGATGTTAACTCTATGAAATAGAAGCTCTCCACTTCAGCATGAAAGAGAAGAAGGCGAAAAGCTGTCGGGATACTTGAGTTATCTTCATGGGTTTAGTTCTAGTTTTTTTATGTATTTCATTCTCACAATCTATTGATGTTGCTGTCTCTTCCTTTTTTTTTTTCCTTCACCATCAAGACTTTAAGAATGCCCTTGGGTTTGAAGTATGCTTGTCCATCAGAGAGCACCTGGAAGCTCGCTGTTTCGTCTCTGCTCAAGGTGCTGTCTATTGGACTGCCAGTGGCGCGCCAGCATGCCTCATCCGGAAAGTTTGACACAATGTGGCCAGAGCTGGCCAATGTCTTCGAAGACTTTCTTTTTACCAAAAGGTACAGGTTTAGACGGTTTTAAGATTGAGTGTGCATGATTTTGGAAGCTGCTAGAAAACTGAGCTTGTGGTTTTCCTTTTATAGCACACCTCCAGATAACCTTTCTATCCAGGAATTCCAGAAGAATGAAGCCATTGACGTAGAGGTAAGTACTTAGCTAGCATCCAGCATGTATCCAAGTAATAGCATCCAGTATGTCAACATGATTTTGGGAGGTAGCCCACGTAAGCATTGTGTCCTCTTCATTTTAGGTGGTCCAGCTGATCAGCACAGAGATTTTACCATTTGCCAATTTCATCCCCAAAGACTTTGTTGGCCAGATCATGGCTATGCTCAATAGAGGGTCCATTCACTCACAGTCTCCCTCATTCACAGGTGAGATATAACTTTGGCAGTCAAAATAATTTGAGTTCAGCCGTGATGTGTGGATGTATTTGGGACACTGGGACAGCATGATGACCAAGTGCTGGAATCATACTGTAACCCGTAAGCCCTTGGTTCAGAGCAAAAGCCCTCCCTGTGGCTCATCACTAACAATGGCGCCTGTCAAATTCTTAATATGTTGAGCAGGACAGTAAAGCTCCGTCTGTCACTTCATTGTAAATCACTCTGGCGAGCAGCATCAGCATAGTGTCTAATAAGCAAATGTGTTTTCTCTCGACAGAGGCTGAGATCGATGTGCGGATGAGGGAGGAGTTTTCAAAGGTGTGTTTTGAGACGCTGTTGCAGTTTTCCTTCAGCAACAAGGTGTCCACACCGCAGGAGGGCTACATCTCTCGCATGGCGCTCTCCGTGCTCCTCAAGAGATCCCAGGATGTTCTCCGACGCTACGTAGAGGACGAGAGGTTGAGCGGACGCTGCCCCCTGCCCAGGTAAACGAATAACGGAAATTGGTCAAAAACACCTGTTCATGGTCAGATTGTACCCTCAAACATTCAGCTCCAAACACTGGTGTTCGTTAATGTCATGAATTTACCACTGAGACATTTAGTAATGCAAAACCAAGACCACCCAGGCTCCAGCCACGCATCCATCTTTTTTTTTTTTTGTAAACGACGTGAAACCACTGTACTTATCCTGTTTGTAATGAGTGTAATGGGTCATTCTGCAATATGATTCTTTTTTCCCCAAGACACTAGAGATGTGACGTTCGCGAACGAGTCGAGTCTTTTGAACGGCTCTTTTAAGTGAACGATGAGAACCGATTCGCAGTTCAAAATAGTGATCTCACTTTCAAAGCATGTTGGTATGGCACCATCTTATGGAATGATTACACTGAAAACACAAGCCAAATGAAATTATAATCAATATTTCAGAATAATTCATGTACAAGGTGTACAGGTTTGAATTATTCTGAACCAAATCTTATTTTATAACTGCTACCAGTGATTGTTTCCTTGATTTAAAACAAGTTACCCCTGGTTAACTTCTAATAAATAAATAAATAAATATAACAACGAGTCTTTTGAACGGCTCCTCAAGACCCGGCTCCCTTCAAAGAGCCATAAATCCCATCTCTACAAGACACTATATAAGTTAAATGATTCCCAGATGGAAATCATGCCATTAATACCGATAATAGTAAAGGATGGCAGGGGGAGATGCCTTGCGATTGACTGGCAACCAGTCCAGGGTGTACCATCACCTCTCTGCTAATGTCAGCCGAGATTGGCTCCACCCCCCCGTGACCCTTAAGGATAAGCAGTATAGACGATGGATGGATTGATGGATAGTAATTAGATAATTAGAATATACACATGAATACACTAACAGCCTGAGGCTAAATTAGCCACCACTAGCACAACACATGTGAATCTCTTACAAAACTGCTGGAACCCAAGTTGCGTTGTGGGTAATGAAGGCACCAATTTTTGACAAGGAGACGAATGCTTGGAATCAAACAGACACCACTTCTGGTTCTGCGGCATCAGTTTTGTCCAGTGTTGTTCATCAGAGCTAATGTCTGGCAGGATCATTTGATACAGTGTAGTAATCTGCTACTTTCTCTTGTACAGTGAAGAGAAAATAAATCTTGGTTGCTATACACTGTAGTCATGCAAAGTAAACCTTTTCTGCGTTGGCTTATTCTTTCATGGACAAATTTATCATTTTTACATTCAGCAACTCTAATTAGAAAAAGGTCTTCGATCCAAATTAGGTCCCGACCCTCACCCTCTCTCCTTCTTGTTTCTTCTAATTGTAACATTTAAAGGTTTTATGTGCTGCATATCTTCGTAGCTAATGAAGGCCTTTGCTCTTTTTCATTTTAGGCAACAAGTCACAGAGATTATCTTTGTCTTGAAAGCTATCAGCACTTTGATGGACTCGCTTAAAAAGACACAGCCAGAAAATGGTGAGTATCAAGCTGCATCAAAGGATTAAATAGATCTTAGAAAGAGGTGACTCAATGATTTTCTTTTTAAAAAATACAATAATGACACCACATCTATCATCTATTCATCTCAGATAAATGTGTCAGAGTACAGTTGGGACCGTTTTTCCAAATGAGTTTTATCTCCAATCTGGGCGGAACTGTTTACGTTTCCAGCAAGGTCAATTACAAGAAATGATTTTTTTTTTTTTTATCAAGCAATAGATTGAAACGAGACACTCTAAAATTACGTTTTTGAATTGCCCTTCAAGATGTTTGCATTACATCGCCCTTCATTCAGAGCAAAACTCATTTCCATACGCCTGTGGGAATTTTTTCAAGAAAATGATTTCTTTGATTGCCTTCTATCACAATTTTTAACCTTGTCTTCCTCTCCCTCCCATCCCCTTCTCGTTCTGCAATTCTTTTGTTTACGGCCTGCAGTGGACGGCAACACATGGGCTCAAGTGATCGCCCTGTACCCCACGCTAGTAGAGTGCATTACATGCTCCTCTTCTGAGGTGAGCTCAGCCCTGAAGGAGGCCCTGGGGCCCTTTAAAGACTTTATGCAGCCGCCCGTCTCCAGAGTCCAGAACGGAGAGTCCTGACCAGGCTCGCTCTCAGCTCTTTGTTTTTTATAATGAAGAAATCTTGAATGTGTCTTCTCGACCCACGTGCTTTACAAGTGCGCGGACATGAACTCCATGTGAGCCCCATCCACGGTGACAAGAAGCAACCCACGGCGAGCAGAGATCCGCGGACCGCCCCGGACCACGTCGATGACCCCGACCCTCATACGCATCATCGTATGCTTCTCATGTGAGCTGATAATGCCTCTGCCCCCTCCATTCTCATACAGACTGGCTGCAGTCTTGTGTTAACTACAGAGATTTAAAAAAAAAAATTGCAGTGTTGCCTCTGGGTTTAGTTTGTTTTATTCTCCTAAAGAGGCTGAATCGATGTACAGTGTGTGGTGATAGTGCTGATGATGTAATTAAGAAAAAAAGTGCAAAAACTGGGGCTTTCTTGGTCTTAAAACTGAACACTTAAGACTTTTGCAACATTTTCAACAGTGAGGATTTTATGCAAGAAAACAAATCTTACTGTAACATTCCATGTCATCTTTAGCCAGCCATCTGAGAAGGGATGTACTTGTCTGTATAAAATAAATGGGACAATTCTACAATCACCTCTGTGCTACGAGTGTATATTGGAGTTACAGTGCATGTTAAGTTCCTTATCGTACCACCAGTCGGGCATTTTAAAAAAATTAATATCAGTCCCTTTCATTTCAAAGTGTGACCTTCATGATTAAAAAAAGACTCAAGTGAACAGGTTCAGTTTACATTCCTATTTTTTATTTTTAGCCAGGATGACCCTGTAACATTTGATATTTATTTTTAAAATGATATTTACGGTGTCCTTGTATAAAAACTAGCATTAGAATTGTTTATATATCATATGCCACTGAACCTTTTTAAAATGTCACCACCACCTCGTCCATCAGGTCCTATTTGTTGTGATTTACTCACAAATAATAGTTTGAAAAGCTTTGATTTTATTTAATTTTATTTTTCTTTCATCTATATGTTTTGGTTACGATTTTAATTAAAGGAAGGACGAGAAGATTCATCAACCAACGTTTTAAAGTGTAAAACCTCAAACACTGTACAAAACACAACTGCAAAAAAAAAAGGAAGAGAAATGAGGCTGTACCACTCATTGCCTGCAGGTGGCGTGAGCTACAGCAGCTACTTTGCTTGTCTGTAGGTGGCCACATTGAAATGCTGCTGCCTTGTCCTCTAGGTCAGCTGGCATGTGTAGGATTGGGAATGTACATGTGAAATAGTGAGTTTGTGACAGAAAAGAAAAGTTAACATAAGAGTTTTTATTATTTTATGAGCACATTACCATAATAACCAAAATACCACATAATTTAAATATTGTGTTTAGGTGCTTTTACAGAGGTATAACATCTATTTTTTTGTCCAAGTTTTAAGTCGAGGGACATTTTAAAGAGAATATTTTGAGGCTCAGCTTGTATTCCGGGTACTTAATTAAAGTATTGGGTGTCATTTCTGTACAGTAGGTGGGGTTGTAGTGACACCAGAACAACCTCAGGAATAGAAAATGTCTTTTCACACTGTCCCAAAGCCAGCTGCTTCTGCATGCTGCAGGGACCCATGGACTCCTTCCCCGTGTCCCCTGAAGGGCCCCCGAGCCAGAGTTTGGGGATCATCCAGTGGGTCATATGAGGGGAAAGGACCGCTTTGTGGTTAGCGCTGAAGAAAGAGAGGGAGGAGGAGGAGGAGGAGGAGAGAGAGCAGGTCTGCTTGGGCGGGGTTTCCCTCTTTATTTCAAGTCTGCACAGAGGAGAAGCGGAGCGGGAGAGGACGGACCGTCTCCGGCTGCATGGGAATGTCGCTCAAGTCGAGACGGTGCAATTTTCTGTACCTCCGCCATATTTTTTTTTTTTAATTATTGTTTTTTAATTTCTTTCTTTTTCTCGTAACATCCACGGTTTTCGTCCTTCTCTCGCCTTTTGGCCACGCACTGGCTGAGGTAGTAGTTTGTGCTGTTGGTTGGGTTGTGACACTGCCCGCTATGGAGATGACTGCGCAAGCTACTGCCTTGCTAGTGCTGGTGCCTCCGCTCCAGCCGAGGAAAAGACCCCCGTTAGACGGTTTTACCAGGTAAAGCACACCGCTAGTGTTGCAGCTAGCTCTCGTTTTATTTTTATTTCTAATTTTTTATTTTTTTTTTTTTACTCTTGAAGTTGTAATTGAGGCGAAACGTCTTGTTGGTTGCATTGTTGCGTTTTGAGCTGGAGCCGTTTGAGAACTGTACCTTGTTTGATCCAATAAAATAGTGACTGGTTGTTTGGGGGGAACAAGCACTTTGTTGTACGCAGTTTTTAATTGTCCACACTGTGACATGTAGGCGTGCGTAATGCCATAATGTGTGTGTGTGTTATTTTTTTATTTATTTATTTGCAGGACGGAGGAGAAAGCTTGCATGTGCTGGATGGAAATCCGCTATGCAAGTTTTTTTTTTTTTTTTTTTTTTTTTAACAATCTGCATGCACATTTGAAATAGTCGATATATCTCGTGTGGATGTGCATAGTTTTCCAGCACCTCGGGCGGAGTGGGCTGTGTAGAAAGCATGTAGGTCAACAGTACTGTTGCTATGAGGAGAGGAGTGACGTGGCTCCTGCTGCCCACAGAGGTATCCTACAATACATCTGCTCTGATGCACACAAGCTGGCTGGATGGCTTCTCCCCGACGTCCTTTGTTGATAACGCTGCATACCATCAGACACTGGAGCAGATAGGGTGAGCTCCTCCTGCACCCAAACACCTCTTCTGTGGAGATCAGAGCTGCTGGCACTGTTCTCCTATTAATCTGATTATTGTGCCAAATCTGGATGATGTTTGCCTCAGTACTTGAACTCTACGGTATGCATCACATGATCCAGCCCACCCCCCCACGGGCGTTTCAGCAGTGGTGTCCTCACTGAGGTCTGGGAGCTGAGCGCTGATGTGGGTCATGCGTTGTGAGTTAACCTTTGAAATCCTCCCTCTGCTGCCCAACAGCATCTGGCTGCTCTGTATCACATTAGTATGGGCAGTCAGGGATCTCATGATGGGGGTGGGGTACAGAATGGGTAATGAGCTTTGATTGGCTGCAGGGGCCAGGCAGCCTGGGTCGATGAAACCGTGCAGGGGCTGCGGTCTTGAGTTCAGACCCCCACAGCCCAGATGACGGCACGCCACTCATTCAGTGTCTGACTGAAGATTGAATCCTGCGTTTGACCTTCCAAGAAGACTCCCATGAAATATTTATGAGTTCACACTTGATAGTGTGTGAGGCAGAGTTATGTTCATCTTGGGCTGCAGCTCTGCCCACTAGCATCTGTGCTGATATTAGACAATAAATTCTACTCCAGTTACTCACTGTACAGAAACACGTAGGAGTGCTTTTCATCTGAAAAGAAGAAACGGACTAGTAAACAAACCACGCATGAGACTTGTGGTTATAATCAAGCCTGTTGAGTAGCCGTCCTACAGGTCTGCGTTAGATGTATTCCAAAAGGTTTCTGTCTCATGCATGAAATACAAGTATTCCAGCCTCCAGGGTCAAACCAAACATCATTTATCACATCCTGGCTGTAAAGAGTCAGCCTATGGACCGGTGAGCAGCGCAGAGGCAGCCCGTGTCCTCCTCATCCATCTTGTGTCAAAGCTCTCATCTGAGCCGGGCCGCAGATAAATCATACTTCAGGCAGCTGAAGCCCTAAAGCAGTAAATTAGAGCCCCCTGTGGAAAATCTGCCCACTCAGATGGGTATCACAGCTGCACCGTTGAAGCAGCCGCACCCTTGTCCTGTCAGGACGGTCGACCCTCATGCGTGTTCACCAAATACCTTAACACACGCCGCCTCTGTAATGCAACACTGCTGGAGTTGGTCCTGAAACAACTAGTTGATTGATTGAGAATCATCAAAAAAACATTTAGGGCTTAAAATAGGGCTGCTACTAACAATTAATTTCATTATCCATTTAAAAGTTGCAGATTAGTTTTCTTTCCATCACTTAATTGTTACAGCTCTGGTCGTAAAATTGGTCGGTTGGCCCGAAACAAGCAATCTACAGGCGTCACACTGGGCTCTGCCAAACTGGGATGGTCTCTTTTTTTTTTTTGCCATTTCCTGACATTTATACATGAAATGATTAATTGATTTGAAAATAACCAACAGAGTCATCACCAACAAGTAGAGCTGAAACAATTGGTCAATTGCCAAGAAAATTGTCTGGCAAGTGATTCATCATTTTAAGTTGTTTCTCAAGCAAAAAAAAATGTAATTGGAATAACCTCAGAAGGCTCCATCCTCTCTAATGTGAGGATTTGCTGCTTTTTCTCGTCTTATATTATAGAAAACTGAATATCTTTGTAGGTTATTCAGACAAAAACTATTGAGAAAATGACTGCTAGAAAAAATATGAAAGTCGTCGCTGCAGCCCTGTCTTGAATGCAGGGAAAAGCTTATGCTTAAAAATAATATAAAAACTAGTATCTTTTCATTTTCTCCTTTTCGGAAAGGAGGCTTGAAGGCTGTGGCCCCAGCAGCGCTTCACCTTCAGTTTCTCGCTTCAAGCCCACTCAGCATCTCCCTCAGATCTGTCCACGGGTGGGGTGGGAGTGCTGTAACCTTGGAAAAACAAGCCACCCACAGGAATGACTGTGTCATCATTGCCGTCATCCAATCTGGACCACACACACACACGTGTGGAGAGTAGGAGTGGAGTGCCAGATCAGTGCTGGCCTGACTGGAGGAGGATGCGGCGCTGGCCTGTGGGAACCAGATGGCCCTCCAGCTCCTGCAGAGGACCCGGGAGTGTGAGACTCCCACGACAACACTTGAGTGTATGTGCAAAGGCATTCATAAAAGGGATGTATGTGAGGAATCCGCTCGTACCGTCATCTTAACGTGTGGGTAGGAAAACCTGAATTTAAAAAAAAAAGCCTTAAAGCGAGTTATAAAAAGGGATTGTTTACAATAGTTCTAGACACGTGTGGTCCATAAACCTTTCCTGGCTCTTCGCTGCGCCTCAGAGCATTTACTTCCCATCATATGTGTCTTGCTTACTTGCTTTTAGCTTGATTTTCAGACATTAAAAGAGCACATATTAAGTATTGTGCAGCTGTGCCTATTAATTGGCCTCAGGGGCAAACGGTCCCACTGATTAAGCTCACTGATACAAGTCAGATGTGTGTTTACTCTCTCCAACTTCCCCAGCACAAAAAAGTAAGTCCTTATTCATGACTCGGTTTGCCAAGTCCTTCATAAAGAATAAAAACCTAAAGGATCTCCCTTTACACAGAAGTCATTTGGACACATCTCAGTAGAAAAAGCACAGGTGTAAATAATGAAATGAGTGGTGCCTGAATTCCATTTAGCTCCATTTACTGCGACACTTTACACACCAGAGCCATCGTTGATATTATTAGCAGCACCTGTGCTTCTCTGACCATCACAAGTCACCTTTTTTAAACCTGCTTTTGCCAAAATTCTTTCTGTGTACATCTTCGGATATATAGAACTTCAAAGTATCCCGACAGCGATGGAAACATCACCCTCCCCGGCTGTCGCTACGATTGTAAAAATGTGATTTTAAAATGGTGGCTATTAGCTGTGGCACCCAAAAGTAATCCCACTCTGGTTTTCAGACTGAGAGACAATCACTGTAGGCTTCTGTACAGAAGGGCCTGGAAAACTCTCTGATTCACACCAAAGCTTTGAGCTCAAGGAGGAATATAATCTAAGTTGTCAGGTTTCCTTTCACTCCTCACAACCCACAGACTAAGGAATGCATCATTTTTTTTTTTTTTCATATGATAGCTCTGCCGTGTCATGAACTATAAAAGCTTTATCCCATGATTTGATTTCCATCTTTGGTCTCAGGTATTTCAGGTATTTGGTATCGCAGCAGTAAGGTAGCCTGGCGCTGAAGTATCACTCAGGTTTCACCTAAAAATGATGAAGTCCATCGTCATTGTTCCACATCCATTCACTCGCTCATTGTTCTTACTCTAAGTGAAAGACCAGTGGAAAAGGTGATGAACATATCAAGCATTTCTTTTTCTTTGTCAACTTATCAAGTTGTCTTTCCTCACTTCAGGGTGTGTGTGTGTGTGTGTGTGTGTATGTGTGTGTGTGTGCGCCTCAGTGTTGAATTACGCTCCTCGCAGCAGCCTCCACTGTGAAATCTTCCATCAGGCTATTCTGTGAACTGATACCCTTCATCCACATATTGCTTTGGGACTCACTTGACACAGTTTGTCAAGAGTGGTGATGGTCTTATTTTGTACAGTTACTGGAGTGGAGGGGAGTTTGTCCCCATTTTTCCAATTTCTTGCAAGATCTCCATTCCCTTTTGGATATTTGACAGTCAAATATCTGGAATTTAATTACATCTAGGTGGCAGTTTAACACAGTGCAGGCATGAAAGCCTTACAAGACTATAAAGTCTTTGCTTACACAGCTGCCGTGGGGCTACGACATAAAATGTTAAGTGTCCTTTCTGTTCCCTTCTCCATTTGTCTGTTTATTTCCTCAAACTTGGCACCATTCTCTTGCAAGTGCATCTCGCAGCCAGGATTAATCAACATATCATCTGGTTTTTCTGTCTACTTTACAATCGGCACACCAACTTTTTTAAATTTTTTTTTATCAATGACACCAGAGTAATGTGCAGAACAAAAAGCTCAGAAAGTGTCAGTCATTTTTTTTATTAGAGCAGAAAAGTGAGCATGTAATTTTTTACACTGTTCCTTGGTTTCCAAAACAGTACAAATTACGATTTTTGTTTCAGTAAAATGTACATCACTTACAGTAAAAGAAAGGAGAGACATGTTCACCAAAAATATTATTTACATTTTTTACATTTAAATTAAGTTACTCTGTTCCATGTTTCAGCCACTGTTACAGAAGTTAAGTTACAACATTTGTGCACAGTTAGAAGCTGTAAACTAAACTAAATGAGCTAAAAAGTAGACAACGCTGATTCAAGGGAAACAATATTGATTGCAGAGACACATAAGGTAAGTGTTGTCTATTTTAACTGTATGCAAGGACAGGCTTGTTTGTACTTCCTTTAAAGTGACATATGTTAAAAATCAAAGCGATTCTTGTCATTGGAGGCACCTGCTATTCATAAAGATTGGTTTCAATTAATAGGGACAATAAACCCAACTTCTTTTGAGAAAAAGTAAAAATTGGGGTATGACAATGAGGTTTTGAGCATAATATATATATATATAAAATATATTTTGTGCAACAGTATACCACACAGCTCCCCAGGAAGCTTTTGTAGCTTTTCTGATTAGCATTATTTTTTTTTTTTTTACAAATCTTCTAAGTGCAGGAGCAAATCATAACAGCGTAACTGGATAATGGCACAGATGGGCGCTGCTGATGCACCCGATGTAGCATGCAAACAGCCACTCAGACAGGACAATGACAACATGTGTTTGCAATACAATAAATGGAAGAAAAATTATGAGGTAGATGGCCGATAGTGAATGAGCACAGCAGAAAGACTTCTTTGTTATTCTTTCTTAAAGTAAAATCTGGGCTGGATTTTATAGTGCGGTGAAATGTAAGCAGGGTCAAATGTAGTCGACAAAAATCTTGAAGGTGGTCCCTAGTGTATTCTTCATAAATGTGTTTCTACAATTTAAAAGGAAGTCTCTTTCCTTAATAGTGAGCACAGTATTGCTATGCAAGGGGTACAAAAGAACAAAAATAGCAACTGCAGCATCAGGACAACCAGCTAATATGTCTAAGTGTTCTTTTCCTACCTTGGACAACAGACTAATTGGACATGGCTGGACTTGGCTAATTTAAAAGCTCTACATGGGACAGAGGAGGTATGATTCCTATAAGCAGGACATCAGTTCTTCAGGTTAGTGTTTCTTACACTGTACAGGTGTTCACCGAAACACACTTAATCTTACTATTACATTTACATTTTCACATTTATAAATATTGTGCATTGGTTAGTAACAGCAATCCTGAGATGCACGTCACTATCTCATCAAGAGTCCATGCTCTCCACCTTTGGCATTGCCCGACAACAGGATTCACGATGGCTTCCTCACGATTGAAAAAAACCCAACAAAAAACAGCTCTTTTCATGACTCAATGTCTTCAACAGTTTTTTTTCTATAAAAAAAGGACCAGACACAAAGAGATCATCCCGATTAAGGATGATCAAGGGGAACACGGCCTGGACAGAAATCCCTCCTCTGACCAGAAACATCTTGGATGTCCCCCCAGCAGAGGAGGACGTCCACACTAAAGCACTTTGAAAAAGAGCACAGGGGATAAGGGCAACTGCAGGAGTGAAGGTGGGAGGTCAAGGCAGGGTTATGTCTCAGTGGTGGTTGCAGTTTCGTAGTTTGTCTAGTTCTGCTTGTTGCCATACATGAGGGGAATGATGTAGACAGAGATGTCATCTCCGGAGCCTAATCTGTCGTTTGATATCCTCCAGCCTCGATCCTTCAGCACCCCTCGTGCTCTCATCACCAGGTCTTGAGCTGCCATTGTGTACCTGTCATAACAAACGGGATAAATCATTAAGGTGCAGTCAAAGCGTGGTGATGTGAAGTAAAATGAACGGTCACATCTGATAATGATTATGCACTGAATTAAAAGAAAGAGAAAATATTATGTTGGACTTTTGGAACTCCTCTAACATGAGAGGAGCAGTCAGAACATCCTGTTAATAGGCATTTCCTTGATACCAGAGAAAAGACTTATCTAAATGTTTGGAAATTTGCATAATTACAACAAGATAACAACGCTCATCCTCTTCAGATACGACTAGGGTGAGGGGAAGTTCAGCCTCGGCTGCTGAGCGCAGCTGTGCGATGTGCGGACGTGCCTGTGCTGGTCGTCGGGGTCGCAGTTTGCCAGGAAACAGGTGACTGCTTCAGCTACTTCCTGGTTCGAGAGAACGTCCCACAGACCGTCAGTTCCCAGCACCAGAACGTCATCGGCTCCATGCTCGCACTGCGCCAAAGGGTAAACTTTGACCTGAAGGTGAACGGGGAGGAATAGATGAGAAATCTATGGTTACTGGGAAGTGCGAGTCAGAATCACACGTCAGACGCTGACGTGAGCCATTCTTCTCACTGAGCTGCTCACAACTACAATTTAAACTACATGAAGTGAACGCTGCAAACGCTCTAAATTTAGATAACCCAAAATTAGGAAAAATAGTTTCTTTTTTCACTTATCCCTCATAGTGTCTAGCCAAGCAGACAATCTAGTCTCATTTATCCAGGTTTTGTGACATCCGCTTCTAAGATTCATGCCTCCACAATAAACAGTATTTTAATTGTGGTGCTAAAATATATCTAAAAAAGGGACACTATCAGCCTGGCACAGCAGTGCTTTGAGCTAAAGGCTAATGTTGGCATACTAACATGCTTACAATGATAAAGTGTCCTAATTTTATACTACATATTCTCTGCATAGTGTACGCACTATATACTAATCTTTAAAGTATATTGTTCTTGAAGTTAGTATACAAGAAATCAACATTTTAATCATTTTAAACTAATAGGAAATCATATATTAGATAATAGTTTTTTTATTTAATATTAGTTTGACTTGTTTCGATCAGAAGCTGATCGACAGGCCAGTTAACGGAGGGAGAGTCAGCGTGAACGGCAGCATCATCACACCAACAATGAACAGTGAACCACAACCATCAGTCTTTAACATTTCCCCTTTATTTGTCAAAGTCTAAACTGTTGGGCAGCACGAACTCTGCGCCTGATTGAATAAGAATGATCTCCGTGTGGATCATGAGCCTCGGCGTGGCGGTAAACCTTGTGAGCTTTGCAAGAGAGAAACAGACTGAGGCTATCAATCCCTGAAAGAGACGGCAGTTCCTGGAATCAATTTCAAAATAGAGATTTCAACAGCAGTAAAATATTTCTGGAGGAGGGGTGATGATGGAGCAGTTGATTTCTGACCCAGCACTCATATTTTTGATCTTGTGATGTTGTACGATGACTACAAGTGCCAAGTTTTGGCTTTTTCATATAACCTGAAAGCAATCACTGACTCTAAATTGACATGTTTGGGGGAGGACGCTCTCCCACAGATACGATTTCTTTATATAGTAATTGTCTATTTTTCCCTGCAGGCGGACCTCTAACGCTCAGGTTTGACATGTCTCACATGTACTGATATTGTGTTTGCACTGTATCTGAAACAATAGTGAGCACGAGAATCTCGGAGAAAGAAATCTGAAAAGAAATACATCAAAAAGGAAGCTGAACTATGACTGAACTCGGTGGGCAATGAATTAAAGATCAAGAGAATTCATGGGCTTCTTGACTACTGCAGTAGACTCTGGGAGGGAAAGGAGTCATTTGAGAGCGACGGTTGGTGGAGAATGTTAATGTTACGCTGACCACATAGTTCACAGTGCGGACTGTTAATGACCAAAGGCGTTTTACATCGTTACCTCTCCTTTTATCAGGGAGCCAAGGTTAGGAGGTAAAATAAAAGGAAAGATCCACCATAAAATACTGTAACATTACTGTTGATGATGGCGGAGTTGCACTTCTACGATTCTGTTTTTTTTTTTATTTTCCATATGCATACATCTCTCAAATGTCTGATGAAAAACATCAATCCAGAGAGAAATCCATTACAAGACCACTTTACCCACTTTTTTCGTACGCCTATCCCTTGTCTAGGAGATTATGCTTAATTCAAATAGTGGAAATGTAAGAAATCGCTAATTGAAGTGCCACTTTTAGAAGAGCGGGTAAGTAAGCACGAGCAAATTCCCAACCTTTTAGTTCTTAGTAATGTATAAACAACACATGGAGCCTACCTCTGGGCAGCAGGACAGGAAGGGCTTAATGTAGATGTTGGAGTCGTGCACTTTGAGGTTGTGGTCCCCGAGACCTCTGGTGACCCCAATGGTCGCCAAAACACGAGCCTGCAAAACATCAGAGGCACGTAAAGCACCAACAGACTGCTTCTTATTTTCGTTCAGCCCAGTTCCCTCAGAGTAAAGCTGGAGTGGCTCATTTAAATAATGTTCCTTTTCTTCTATATTCTTTACTGAACAGGAAGACGTGAGAGAGACAGTGGAAGTGGAAGTGTTGAGGGATGTTTTGAGTCATTTCTGAAATGGGCAAACATGGCAAAAAGGTTATTATTGCACTGTTTTATTTAGGTGTAAACCAGTATGAGTGCAGCCAGAATACGTGTGTGCACAGCTACAGCAGGCCAAGCACAGTAAGTGGAAGTTGAACCAGGAAATTGGTGAGTGAATACAGTTTGGGTCCTAATTTTACTGTTCAACTTCATTTTTTCTTCCAAGTTGGTTTGGCAAACCTTGTTTAAAGCCTGTCTGCACATCTGACTGCTCGCATTTCTTGTCCTTGTCAAACTCGTTTGTTTATTGAAGAAGGGACAGTGCACACTAATTAACATCATGTAAACACCATATAAATGTGCCAGATTTAGCCAAATTTTCATCTGCAGTCTCTGGCAAGTTGATGGCATATATTAAAAAAAAACACAGACAAAAGCAGTAGAACAATGACTGCAGTGTTATCATTAGCGAAAGAAATGATGGGCAAAACTACAAAAAACAAGTTGTAGCGGGTAGAGTTGTGTAAACCTGTCTGATATGTTGAGCACGACGTGATAAGTAGCTAAAGAATATTTTGACAGGTTCTGCTAATGAACTGCTAGTGCTTATAGCAGACAGGCTGCACTACATATGAAGCTATGAAGACATTTATGACCAAGAGCATACATACTCCCCTCAGTGAATCCTCCTTGGATGATTTTGTTCATTAAAATACTATACGGTATTAGTGAGCCTCCTGTGAGTCCATGGCATTCCTCCCTGATAATTGTAAAGAATAACCTGCTTGGCAAATCCCTTGCCACATTTCACTGACAGATACAGGCTGTCCCCAGTGGGAATCTTTATCTGGATGGATGAGCAGCATTTAGGCAAATAAACACAAGATCACTGTCAGCATCTTTCAGTTTTGTGAGTGCCTAACAATTGTTCCCCCGAGCTCCAGACGCCATCAAACTCATTTGTAAGCTGTACAAAACTCTTTTTTAACTCCTACTGTCTGCACAGATCGCCGCCACCGCTTCTAAAAATGGCCACTGGCACAGGACTGGGGAACTGGGCTAATTGAATCTACTGTACAGCGTATGAGACATGGGGGCACGTAAGGATGGGGGAAGGAGCACAAGGGCGAGTGAGGTCTGGTAGGAATGAGCCTGGATCAGTATGCAGCACGGAGAGAGGGAGAGAGAAGGAGACAGAGAGGTGGAGAGAAGAGAGAGTGTTTCAAAGTGGCGGCAAAGCTCCTCCGGCGGAGAAGGGGAAACATCCTGGGATTAATTGTTGAGCGTTGGGGCCCAGCAGGCTGCGCGCCGGGCTTTGAAGTGCTCTGGCGTTCCTCTCCCTCGCACAAAGCCCCCTCACTCTATCAAGCCATCTCCGCGTCTCACTTCAAAGGGAGGAGACGCAACGTGGGCACGGTCAACTGTGCAGGGGCAAACCCGAATATGATTGCAAGCAGAGAGCAATGTGCCGTGACATCTGCCATACGTCGTCAAACGTAAATCTACTGTCTGTCTGTGTTAAACATGGAAAAAGGAGAAGGCCAGAGTGAGAACATATTGGGACCTATCATGTTCCCTCTCTGACCTTCTCAGTGCAACAAGGACAAGGTGCACATCAGCACGTGTAAAGTAATCACTGAGGGAAAGGAAAATGTCACGAATGGGTTGCTGAGCGTTTGACCTTTTCTTTTATCTTTCATATCAAAACATTGACAAGACTCTCCGGCAAGTCAGTGTATTATGATGTTATAGCCTACTCCAATTAGCTTGTGTCAGTTTTGGGACACTTTCCAGCCACCGTTCATCACATTTCCATCATCTTAAATGTTCCACATTATGCAAAATGCCCATTTTAATTTTACAAATAAAATATGACAAGAGACCCTCTGAGAGAAGACCATCCTCTCTCTTTCACTTTCAGTAAACGCTCTGTTTAGATTTGGCTCCCTTCATGATGTCATCAGGGGTTCTGTTGATCATGTGACCTCCTTCAGCCCTTCAGCAGGCCGACTGCCCCGCACACTAAAAACCTCCTGAATCCACCTCACTGTCCGCTGTTGGTTGCTTTTTCCCTCACTAACTCCGGCTCCTTGTAACAACGAAGATGTCGAAGGTAAAGGTCTAAAACGGAGCGTGCAGAAAGAGGCTGAAAACAGCTGCAGCGGCCATGTCAGCTTTGAGGAAAATAATGTAAACCATGTAAACACATTCTATTAGGACCTCCGAATACAAGTATGAACTTGAAAATGAGCAGAATGTGGGACCTTTAAAGGGTGGCTTCAATGGGAGCTACTTTTTACCTGCTGTGGGACATAAAAACAAACATCAAGTCCATTAGAGATATTGTTGTGCCATAGGTTGGTGCAGGATGTGAAAGCTTGTGGAAAAAGAGGCCAGGAATGCTTTCCACTGGCAGGCTCCTCCACACAGTGACAGGGGGAGGAGGGGGAGGGAGAGGGGGTGACTAATGGTGCCCTGGCGAGCTTTGATTACAGGCGAGGCGCACAAGGCTGTGGGAGTAACTCTGTCAGCGAGCGGCCGCCGAGTACTTCTTACCTTCTTCCCTTCGCCGTAGATCAGGGGAAACTTTAGGTCATCGTCCTCGATGGTTTTATATGCCCTGCACAGAGGAGAGAGGACACTTTAATGGGTTTTTGGTTTATGGCAGGCAGCGCACACGTGCCCTGGAGATACATTGCCTCCGCGCCCCCCGCAGGCCCTGCTGCCGAGGCGACTGGCACAGAGAGAAAGAGTATGCCAGGAGGAAAAAGAGAGACGGTGAGGGGAAAAAAAAATCCACCCAGACATCACACAGAGAACGACACAGAGCCTTTGCATATTTCTCTTTTTTTTTTTTTCTTTTGAGCTGATGTTATAAAAGTCTCTCTAGCGACAAAGAGTCGCCAAAGATGGATGTATAAGACACTCTTGGATTACTGTCAGTTTTCTGTGTGTGTGTGTGTGTGTGTGTGTGTGCGTGCATGTATATCTGTGAAGGTCTGGATGTAAAGTGGCCGAATGATGCAAGAGCATCCACGTTTACATTCCCCTGCTCTCAGAACAGTGTTTAAACTTCCCCTACTGATGAATAATTTACCATCCTCAGACTGGGACCAGACAGAGCTGCAGTACAAGGAAGAAGACTGTATAATACCATTCATGCCAGGGCTTAAGATACACTTTTCAGCTCTACCAGCTGCAGTGAAGAAACCCTGCCCTCTTACTCCTAGTGAGAATACTTCTCTTTTTAAAGTTTTACTTCAGAGGAACAGCTGTGTCACTATACAGCACCAGAAACATTACAAATTTGAGCCAATCTCCAGAGGAGCTGCCAGGAGAAAGTTTTCCATTCACAACTCACACCAGGTGCTACGAATAGAGAAATCTGGATCTGTTGTGAAGGCAGTCCTTACCTGGATCAAATAACATGTACAAACACAGGCCACGCTTTATCTTAGCCCACAGACTGGAGGAAATAAGGGAGAAATCTTCATAACTGTCATTGAAATGGTTTGAAGTGAATTTAGAGTGCTTTTGATGGTGAAAAATATGGAAAATAATAATGTAATTAAGTCTTATTTGCAAATATCATGTGACCCAGGCCTGCTCTACACACTTTATCCAATGTATTTCAGCTGCTGTGAAGCAGATTAGCAGGGACCAGGATGGTTTTTACATTACTGCTGGTTCCACTCAGAGAGACCATATGTTTCCACCTTAGGCGAGCGCTATACTGCTGCACTCAGCACTTTTTTAACAGTGTGCAGAGCGAGTACTATCACAGCGAACGCAGCCCGCAAACACAGAAATACAGTCTGCTGCCTGAGACTCTTTGAGTGGAGAGGTATAGCACGAAATAATGGCCCACTGAAGAGTTTCCGCACTAATGTTTGCAATATTCATGGTGTGGAAAAACCTCTAAAAACAGCAGTTTAGTGATGTAAAACTTAAATTGAGCATTAAAAGAGGCACTCGTTGCACTGGGGCAGCATCTAAAAAAAAAAACACAACATAGAGACACGCGCTTTATGTCATTATTTCAAAGATGTCTTGGATGAAATCCCCAGAGCCTGCTGTCGGGGACAGTCTCTCTCTTGAGACTTGTGTCTACAGCGAATCCACCCTGTCAGACTGGAGAAGTGTGTGACAGACAGAGAGAGATACACATTAATCCTGTTAGAATACCTGCTTCCCCCTCTGGGTAAGCAGGAGAGTGGTGGGTTGCTCAAGGGCTTTACTGTTTGACCACAACACTGAGCGCTTTCACATATTGGTTGCCCGATGTTACAGAGAGTGACTGACTGACAGAGTGAGAGAGAAAGAGAGAGAGAGAGGGAGGGAGGGAAAGAGGGGGTTGCATTATCCTCTCTGCAGGTGTCGAGAGACGAGGCAGGAGAGGAGGGGAGTGATGTCATCCCCATTCAAGGGGGTGACAGAGGCATTAGCAAACATTGTGTGCTCAGCATCCCGATCTGCACACACGCTATCATATGTACATCCCTACACACTGAAACGCAAGTGCAACCGGACACACACACACACACACACACACACACACACACACGTCGACAGCCTTCGAGGTGACCTTGTGGCGGGCCTGTCAGCACCCAATGAGTCAGACAAATTGGAGCAATTGACAGTTGGGTTCAAATGAAGTTTTTGGCCAACACTGATGGGCTTTTCATAGGCTGAGTGGTGCTTTCAGGAGCAAAGTCAGGCCACAGTTAATGGCAGTGACCCGACGGTTCTCCAAATGTAAGCTGTAGGTATTAGTCACATCGGTACAAAGGCAGAGTGGGAGAAGAATGGAAGAAGGGGAGGAGGAGCAGAAGAGGGAGTACAAATGTGTGACAGTGATGAAGGTGTGTAGTAGTCTCCCTCCTCTCTCATTCATTGTATATAGGATCAGTGGGAGGACAGACACCCCTGTGGGCGTGGGTACCAAAGAGAGACAGCTTGAGCACCATTCATTGTCATCTATCACTGCCCTCCCATGTGGCCTACACATCATTTTTCTCTACATCTTACCAACCTGTTCTTCCTCGCCTCTACCTCTCCTCCTTAATCTCTATTCCCATCTTTGCAGCTTATCTCAGTCTACTTACATTTCTCTCTGTCTTAAAAGCAATTTTCCTCTCATTTGTTCTTTTTCCTCTCTCTCTCTCTCTCTCTCTCTCTCTCTCTCTCTCTCTGTCTGTCCTTTCCAGCCACCCACCCTCTTCCCCACCTTCCCCCCCGCCTGGCTGGCCGTGTTGCTGTGGCATTTGGATCGTGTCGAACACGGCCGACCGCTCAACATCCATCACACTGGGACATGTCGCAAACAAAACCGCCCGCCATCCCGGTGACAGTGACCATCACAGTTGGCAGCGCCAGAAGCCAGCTCACATTCCGGCCCAACTGGCCGAGAGAGGGGGAGGTAAAGAAAGCGAGGGAGGAAGACAGAGAGAGGTGGGCTGTGGACCTGTTTGCCTTCATTAGAGCGCGCCCTTGATCATAGATGCCTTTGAGGGAACTGGATGGCAGCTCACACCTACACACACACAGCATGTGGGCACACTGGCTGCATATACAGACAGGAGAGTGTACATGTACAGACAGAGAGCTGCAGAGACATTAAAAGAATATCCTCTGTAGAGCATCTGAACTGCACCTATACAACATGACACAGTTAAGTCAAACCCACACACATCACAGCAATCAGCCACGCTGGCTGACAGGCTGCTAATTTAAGACCCAGACTTAGTCCGGGTGAAACAAGCAGAACTGGGTAGAACCTGATTAAAAATACATCACAGGCCGTCTGCACTGCTGAGACAGTAAGCAGGCAGACAGCAGACTGAGCAGAGAGTTCTGGGCCCAATAAGGAACACAGCGGCTGACTGACCTACATCTGCTGAACCAAGCAGCGCCGCAAAACACAGCCGCACAGAGGTGGTGTCAGAAAACATACCGCTCATCTTTCCTCTGTCACCTGCACCCACCACTCATATATCAAAACGCATGCATGCATACACATGCGTAACACGTTTTCTACAGGGCACATACATAAATAAAACACTTCAAGAATGAAGAACTCAAGACATAACTAAGGACGGGTACTCAGGTATAATTTTGAGCTACTTATACATCACTTCTATCAATTCAATTGAATGCTACTTCTAATCCACTGCAATTCATTTCTCTATTTACCCATCTGTATTTATCTGGTAGCTATAGTCTATAGGCATATTAAAATTTTACATATAAAACATACAATCAGTTTAGATATAAGATATATAGAGTCATAGATTCACTCTCCAGTATACAAACTAGTTCAACTTAGCTCCACCTCATCAGGAAATAACAGTACACCATAATAATAATAACTAGTATATCAGTGTTATACAATAATGTATAATAAGGATTGGTGGATTATTGTCACTAATTTGAACTAATATACTTTATTGACTGAGTAATAATGCACCACTACCTTTACCTAATGTAACATTTTGAATACAGAACATTTATTTGTAAGGGAGTGTGTGTCCATGGGTAGATTGGTGACTGTGTTCGGCCTATGTGTCCTTTTTCCTTGGTCACATAAACATTACAGTTTATCAAATGTAACAATGTTCCACAGTTCACATAGCATTTATGCACAGATCTACAGATATATTTGCTTTAAAGTGCTGATTTCCTGACCTCCGTGATAGCTGAGAATAGCGTTTAACCTAACGTGACCGTATTAGCAGTGTTTGTAACTATGACTGTGCTACTTTAGGATTAAAGTGCTTCTGACAAAATGGAATTAAATCATCTACCCCCTGTGCACTTCTCTACTATATTTCCTCTCACTTTGACATCTCCATCTGTTTCTCAGCCTTTATGTACTCTCCTCTCTTCCTCAATTCCTTTGACCACAGTAATATAATGAGCTGGGTTTTTACTGCGCCCACAGATTTCTTTCTTACGTTCATCTCTCAAACAGAAGCAGAATTGTCAAGGCCACTTCCTGGCCACCTTCTCACAGTGAAGCTTCGAATAGCTGTTTTAGACGGGTGCACACTGAACAGGATGGATTGCTGTTAATGGCTATTTGCAATAGAGATACATTATAGGAAACCACTCAAACATAGATAATGACACAAATTAATCTTTCAGCAAGGCATAATTATATAGAGCTGGACAGCAGAAATCATTTTCACATACATGTCTCTCAGATGAGAGAATGAGTAAATGGATCCAACTAGATACACAGGAAGTGTAAGGATGTAAAAGACTGAACAGCATTTTCAACATATGTGTTTAGCTTTGAATAATTTAGCAGGAAGGAGGAGGAGAAACTCAGTATCACACACATTGAAGGTAAATGCCAAACAGGAAGAAACCCGGTTGCATGCTGTGCCACTTATGCACTGCATATGACATTAAGAGATTAATTCAATCAGTAAATCAGACCAAAAATCAATAAATCAGTCAACTCACCATCCCGACATGGTGAAGTCACGGTACAGCATCCTCTTCCCCACCTCCTTTCTCTGGACTCTCCTCGGGAATTCCAGATGTGTAAACTCGTTCCCTAATAAGTGTGGCTGCATGTAGGCCTTTGATATGAAGAGAAAAAAAAAAAAAGAAACAGAGAATTTAGAAGAAGATTGACATGCCCAGGGGATAGGAAAAACAATTCCATAGTCTATTAAGCTGGCAAAGAGAGCAGGCAGTGTAAGAGAGACAGAGCTAAGCATAGCCGGTGTCTCGATGGGAGGGGAGGTCAGCTCCGTTAATATGTGACAGCTGTGCTCGCTAGCGAAGAGCTGAGAAAGGTTCTGTCTTACCAAAAACTGCAGCCGCTGTCTCTCTGACTCCGGCGTGAACTCTGCTGACATGGGGATGACTTCTCCGGCCCGGATAATGATGGCTCTGAGGGAGAGGAGCAGACAAAACAAAAGCCTGTTTGCCTAAGCTGGGACACTATTGCTCCCGCTGGCTGCAGAGCACAAGAAGGTGAGCGGCAGAGAAAGGACTGTTTCATTCTAAGGGTACCCATCTTTATAGTCAGCCCTGTGAGTATGTGCATCTCACCTGCTGTCCCCAGCGTTCCCAACGTAGAGCTTCCCCAGCAAATAGATGACCGCCAGAGCAGTGCAGCCGCCCGAGATGTTGTAAACTGCCTTCTCCTTCTCTATCTTCACATCCTAAATACAAACAGACACACATACACACACACAAATTAATCTTCTAATGAGAGCACATAATCCAAACCCATCCCTCTCCCATCATGTTTCTAATCATCACAGCCTCTAAAACTTTTTCCTATCGTGCAGCTGCACACAGCATTTAAGCAAGAACCTGATACCAAGTAAAATATGGCCCGACTCTGAAAACCTGCTGTGATGCCTTTATTAATTATAGCACTGTAATGAATTCATTTATCAATAGCGCCATGAGTCAAGGTGCAATAAAAACTAAATGGAGACCAAAAGGATAGGAGAGGAAGTTTGGAAGGGCCGCTGGTTATTATACCAGTTAATTAGCCCAGATTAATTTGTTGCTAATTAAACCAAAAAAAAAAAAATGATTTGAAGAAACCCATGCTATCAGTTCATTCATTAGATGAATAATTAACCTGTCAGCGAATTAATCAAAATGCTAACATAAATTTGAACTGAGCTGCTCACACTTGGTTTAACCCTGTTATGCTCTCCATGGCTATTGTTGGCCTGTGGTTAAAAGCTCCTCGGGGACTTTAAATTGCAAAACAGAAGCAGGAAGTTAATCCAGAAAAATGGACGACCCCTCTAGCGCCTCCCTCACATCCCTCCGTCACCATCAACAGATTGAGTGGGATGAAAAATGTTTGCGAACGCATTTGCAGAGAGGCCATCCCTAACATGTTTTCCCATGAGGGATGTTACTCCAACGAATGCATATCGCCTTCTGCTCCACCGCTGATGACCTCCATCTGATTACAACTGTGAGAATGTGTGTGTGTTTGTGTGTGTGTGTGTGTGTGTGTGTGCAGTCAGTGTCTGTGAGTGGTTCTCTGACGGGAGACAGCGGTGGATTGTAATGTAAGCGTACATTGTGTGCATAAATCTGTGTGAGTTTGTCTGATTCACACTCACACATCAGCCTTTGCTTCCAGACACAAAGTGCACGTATACAGTTTGTGCATAAAAAGAAGCCATTTCTGTGGCAGGATGCGTGTGTGCGACTTAATACATGCCTGTGCTTGTGTATATTTTTGTAAGGACTATTCAGTGCAAGACCGAATGTGTGTGTGTGTGTTTGGATCCATGTGTGTTTTTCTGTACGCCTGCACTCCATCGTCTTTTCTAGTTACAAAACAAACACACACAGTCGCACACCCACTCACTGTTGCTGCTATACACATTTCTCAGGAGTGTGGGGGCATGAAGGAGTACGGAGGATGAATATGTGTGTATGTGTGTGTGTGTGTGTGTGTGTGCTGGGCAGGGTGAACAAATGTGTCCTTCACCATGAATGAATAATGAATCCATAGCAAGCCATACATATTTATCCTCCCTGTATCCAATGCCTCTGGCTGCAGGCAAAGTCTTTAATAATGAAAATGCCTGCATAAACATCTACACCGTTCTCCTCTCCACTTCCGCCAGGAAGAATCTAACAACCGAGCTAAATAACCAGCAGGCAGAGGGAGAGGGAGAGACATGCAATGCCCAAACACACACATCCCATTCCACCAAACTGCCATAACCATCATTGCAACTCAAGAACGGCTCCTGTACTTCTTCAAATTAAACTCTGCACTCTTTCCTTGAAAGCAGGAGAAATGCTGCCGAGGCATCTCTCAACACCTCTCATACCAACAAACATCTTTATATAGTATAGTGTCAGAGAGCAGCGATGGCAGAGAAAGAAGTTAAACGGTGGAAAAGATGGAATAGACAGCGAGACAGGTAATTAACTGAATTAATCACTTTAACTAAATTTACGAATCAGTGGCATGTCAGCTGTTTTTGAGGGCAAGAATGACCTTTGGGCAAATTCTTCCTGAAAATTGGCTAAAGCTACATTAATATACAGCCTTAATAACCTGCTGCCAACACACACACACACAACCCGCCTTTGTGACTGTCAGTATCCAAGCATTAATGAATAAATGAAAGCGTTAACCTGCCCTGGTTGTTCTCTGCACTGAGATTGAAGACATTAATAAACATAGAAAATGGATGGATGGTTAATCTATAATATAATTGACAATTCATACCAATTCATAGTTACAGGAATGGTTTAAGATTCTGGGTTACATGCTTATATCTATGATTAGCTCAACCTGACCACACACACGTACACAGTACCAGATACAATCTTGTGCTGAAGAGGATCATAAGGCCGTTGATCTCATCCCCTCTTATTCCTCTCCTGAGCCAACCAAACAGTTTGGCTGATAAGCCTTTGTCTCTGAGCTACATGTTGTTTTGATGTTTACACATCCTAAAGTGATTATCGGGCTTCAGCAGCCGCTCAACGTGCAGACCGCTTCCACAGGAATGCAGCGAGTCGTGTCAGAGGAGCATTAAAGGCGGACCTCGCTGATAAGATACAGGGACTCCGTGAGACAAAGATTTAGAGTGATAACAAACCTTCCTAAGATTCCCTGACACTTCCCATTTTCTGAAAGAATGAGCTTCATTAAAAAAAATAAGACAGGGGTGAGGGGGTGAGATAGTGACATAATCGACTTTTGGGTGGTTACTCAGCAAGTGGAAGTGACAGTTTTTGTTCCGAGTGGAAATGTGTACCATTTTAAACCAGGCTGCATCTAATTTTATAAAAAATGACTGAAATGAAATTAAAATAAATGACAGCTGTGGAGGAAAACAGACACTGTAATTAGAGGCCATGGGTGAGGAGACAAAGCTGTAACAGTGAAACACTGCACAATGAACTGTATATATATTGTATGTGTTTTAATATACAGCTCTCTGCAGAACACCTTCACACCACTATTTGACCGTTTTGTAGCGGTCAGGTTTGAGGTACGCTGTGGCATAAACTGCAAGGTTTGAAATGGTGGATTTCCATGCACTTGCCCTTTAAGAAAGAGAGAGGACGCAGAGGGTAAAAAGTGCAGATTCAGAGCTGCAGAGCTAAAGAGGCATGTGAGAGGAGAGACGGGAAGCAGAGCGAGACATAGATGTTTGCTGATTGCTAGGAGTCGTGGGCAGATGTGTTTCTGTATGAGGAGAAGATGAAGAGAAAACGGAGGCAGAAGAGAAATAAAAAATTAAAAAAAACTGTTGCATTGCAAGGCCATAATGTTAACCTCCTATGATCTGATTCCTGCTCAGTTTCTGCAGATCACTGCCATGTTATTTCAACAAATCTCACCGTGACATGATGACACTGACACTGTCCACTGTCCAATAAGTCATTTGAAACACAATCCTCATGACTCTGAAACAAAATCTCCATGCCATTCACCGAAAATACGCTTTTCAATTCATTAACTGATCCTTATACAAGCATTGATCACACTTACACACCAAGCCATAAGTGCCCCAATACAACATCTCCCTTTTTACAGCCATGTGGCTCAGTAAAAATAGTTGATTGCACACTTCCACCTAGTGGTGAAAAGGTGGAATCACCAGGATGTACTGGGAGATGTAGTGGAGGGTACTACTTCATCAAGATCTAATATATACAGTATATAACATACATATAATGTAGAAAACATTAAATATAATGGGTCTGTTGTCAATCACAAAAATGGTAATCTAAATACATTTTATATTCATGTATTTTTTACGTGCTGTATATGTGGTCTCAGATTAAACTAAGATAGTGGATTCATTCATTTACAGAAAATAAATCAGTTTATCACTTGACGTGATTTTGTAGGTTAAAAATGGTTTAAAAAAAAAAATGTGGTGTTTCCAGTGTCACAAATGTGAATGTGTTCTGATATCTTAGTCTTCTGTCAGAGAAAACTGTTTTGGTCTGTTCACTTAACAGCTCACGTCATCAGGGACCTTGAAAATAATCAGTACATTAAGTGATAATACAACTAATGAAAAGAAAATGAATAGACAATCTTTTCATTGAGGGGGATTTCCCTTCTCTTGCGTACTACACTTAATTAAAGTAATTTCCATGGCTGAATTTGCAGGCAGGCATCACACTGTCTACATGACCGAGTAAAACCACTTTGATGTCAGAACAAGAAGGGAGACTTTAATCTCTCATGAGATCATTACTCTTTCGCAACCCAGCAAAGGACAAACATAACAGCGAGTGTTTGCTAGAAACTCTGATGTTGCAACTGAGATGAGTGGCCTTTGACGTCTTCACCCTCAAAGCCTGTCAGGCAGGCCCGCACTGTTTTGATTGGCTCTGGTCTTAATCGCTTGGCCTCTGCATGAGTTAAATCTCCAGCATCCACTTACAGCACGGCCAGATGGCCAGAGTGTGTGACCTGCAGCAGCTAGAGGGGAAAAGTACATCACTTCTTCTGGCTCTGAGGCCGTTTGCTGGCTGGCTGACTGACTGACTGACTGACTGACTGACTGACTGACACCATATACTTCCAGTTTAACGGAACCATCATACATTATACATTTGGAAAAGTTACATGGCTTATTAGTACATGTAAATTTGTGCGTGTTGTTATTGGGATTTTGGGTACATTTCACTCTGTGTTCACACTGTAAACCTCATGCACCTCATGGCCTTCGCCTTATTGGTAAGACATCTATTCACATCTCCGCTCTGCTAAAAGAGAACGACACTCCAGACGAATTTATGTCAGCTTAGAGCTGTACAGCAAATACTTAACATCTATCTTTTAAGTGTCAAATACTAATATTCTAATACTGGCTCGATAGCTGCATAAGAGGCAGACACAGATGGAATACTAACTGTGGTGATGAAATACTAACTTGGTGAAATACGAACTGTTCAAACATACTGAGCACAGTGAGGCAGCAGAGGGGTGGATCATTGTGATTTTAGGGCTTTCTATGGGTGCTTTGATTTATTTTTTCCTGACCACATCCACAGCTCTTTATGGAGAAAGGAACAAAAAGCGTTTCAAGCCCATAAAGGGAGGGGTTTTTAAGACTCAAAACATGGTTGTGTTTGTAGTGTCAGTTTACTGGGCTTAAGAGTTGAGATATTGTAATAAAACAAAGGTGTTTGTGCTTCACAGTATGCTCTTTGTTCTGCATCCAAAGGTCACCGACAACAAGGAAATGATTTGTGTGTCTGTTTATCTTTGTAAATCAACAGCAGGAAGCTGGGAGGTCTATGTGCATTTCGCTTAACCTTCCAATTACAGTGAATCAATATCAATTGACTTAGTAAGTAATTAGAGTGTAATGGAGGTTAAGTAGCCGTACAGATTCCTCCAAATGTGCACAGACGTACGTGTGACAGGCTGTGGTGTAAATGAAGTAGTAGTTTGGATATCGTTTATACAATTTGGAGTGAATTTGTTGTCGATATTAACATTCACCCTTTGAGGGAAGGTCTATACAGGACAACAAAAGAAGGCCATCGTAAACTGATTATTCTGTACATCAGTTTTGGATTACAAATGAAGATGTTTTCTATGTCCTGTAATTTCTTTGTACAGTATTCTCATTGCACACGTGAGAGGTGATCTAAGATTTGATTTGCAAAAAGGTCAGCACGTTCTAACTTTCAGAATGCTGCTCTTCATACCAAGCACGTGCCTCTTACCATGTCTTTGAAAGCATTCTCGATGGCTCCGATCACCAGGCTCTCGTGTGAAACTTTCTTCTCAGTGAAGAAGCGTGTAGGCGGGGTGCTGGGTGAGCCCGGAGCCCCGGCAGCACCGCGGAGAGAGGCGGCCCTGGTAAGGGCGCGTTGGGATGTCGGGGTGAGGTGGTGATTGATGGGCTCCTCCCCCAGGCATGTGGGGGGCAGCAGGTTTGGGGTGCAGAGGATCTCCATCACCTCCTGAAGGTGCAGGGCGATGTGGTGATGTAGAAGGCGAGAGGCAACTACAGCCGCACCAGAGCCTGCGTGGCCATCAAACAACGCCCAGTAGTGGAAGGTTAGGTCTTCAGAGCTGTCCTGGATACAGAGAAGAGTCAAAAACACATGAAACACAGACATATTAATCAATTCTGTCAAAATGTGCATCTGCAGGATGTAGCATGTAAGCAGAAGAGTTTTTGTCAGACCTGCATTCACACTGAGCGACCAGCTAGGGACTGAAAATGTATTCATCTTCTGTTCAGCAAACTCAACAAGTTTGCCATGGCTTCATTTATTGTAGTCACCTTATTGTGTCTTAAACAGTTTCTCAAACGATCAATGTTATAAGCATCTCTGAATGGATGTATGAGTGTAATGAGTATTTACAATTACAAAATACAATATATTTTATCATCAAAATGAATTAAATGCAACGACTCATCATCCAAAATTATAAAAGTGTGAATGTGGGACAATTCAAAGCTTCCTTTCTCCTTGCTGTGTGATCTGATGTATCGCCGTAGTTCCCAACCTAGATGGACCCACCAATCTGGAGATGCAGTAGATACTGGAAATAAGGAAAAAGCATATTTCTGCACTAAGTAGACGTTGAGTAAAGGCCAAAAAAAGTTGGGAACCACTGTGTACTTTCTCAGTGACCAGAAGAACAGAAGCCCTTGTTCACACTTTGAGCCATTTAAAGCCCGGAGTACAGAAACCTGTACGGTCCAGGTGCTAAAGCTGACTCATGCAGACAGCAGAGCATCACACAGAGCTCAGATGAAAGCTCCACTCTACTGACACTGCATTCAAATTCATCCCATACTGTAAGTGTTCAGCAAGAGCACTTTGTATAGTTAATGTATGCTCAGGGATCAATGCTTCAACCTGCAGGATTTAATAGACCCACCGTGATGCGTCGTGTGATTCAAAACCAAATACCGTCTTCTGTGTTCATCTACAAAGTGCCACCTCCCACACAATGTTTAGACAAAGTGTCTTGTGATCCCGTTCATTCATTGCGCACCTTTTGAGTTTGCCGCCTTCAAAAAGTGCAGCAACTCTACGATTCCTCCCCGTCCTGGAGCCAACAGCCGTGCTAGATACCATTTTAACACCACTGTTGAAAATTAAGTCATATATAATAAAAGTACAAACACAGAGTTGCTCTCATCATGTTGTGGCACACATGTAAGGTGGAAAAGAGAGTTTTTAAACTGCATTTTTCTGGTCACTGAGTGTAGATCATTGCTGGCACATATTTCTGCACACACACTATAAAGCTTTAGTTTTCTAAATATAACGCAGGTAGATTCATGAGACAACATGAGGCTACGAAGCAAGCAAAGAGTGCTAGATGAGCTCTACACTACTCTTATTGGTCTAGTATCACCGCAGCAGTGAGTCATGAGGTACTTGCATGAGTTTGCTGTAGGCTCTGGGTGGGCCTGAGCAAAGTACGGGTGGGCTGAGAGGAAATTTTAGCAGCAGTATTACTTTATATAGATGCATGTTGCACTTGGAAATTACATCACAAAAGACTGTTGATGAACAGGAGGAGACGAAAGAACAATGGGGAAAATACAGAAATCACAGAGTGCATGTTAAATTAGAAAGACAGGACATAGACATCAGTGTTTAGTGGCTTGATAGTTGTTTCAGCCTCATAGCAAAAAAGCACTTAAGCATGTCAGTATACTGAGTGACAGTAGTAACCTTACATAAACAAACAGCAGTGTGTTTGCACGACGTAATGATGTATAGTTTTCCTTTTCAGGACATACTGCACTTGCAGAAGGACAGGGGGTAAACTTTAAAGCCTATTTGTGTGTTTTCTGTGAGCAAATGTACTTGCATTTGCGTGCCCGTATTAGTGGCTGTCAAGAGCTGTTAAAGGCCAGTGTGGTGTGTTAAGGACGCTGTGCTATACGCCCCAATAAACTGCTGATGGGACAGGATGAGGGGACAGTGGGTCCCAACAGCCAGCCCCAGGGACATTCAAGGACTACATCCACTCGGATCATTACCTGGATTTCATCAGCGAATAAATGCTTAACTGCAGAAGTTCCCAGTGTGTGAGTTTTATTAAGACGATGGCTCACCATACTTGTTTTTTTACAGGTGTAAAATTCAGCTCTTATTTGTCTTGTAAAAGTTAGATATGCAAAATTAAAGAATTAAAGAAATTAAAGAACCTGACTTGTTAAATTATATTTTTCACTTGTTACTTTTTCTAATCATTTCTACTTCACCTCAATTAATTTTTTCCAACTTCAATAAACAGAAATCCTGTTATCAGCAGCACACACACGTTTATCCATCCTTTCACTATTTGATTATTTCTACGGTAAACAAATGGACAAAGGAGGCATTGATCTCACTGTAGTTTGTAATTTGTTCTCAGGTTTTAACTCAGCCCTTCATGTGGTAATGAGGTAGAGATGGTGGAAACTATTACCTGTTGGGATTAAATCCGTTAGCCTGACTCACCTGGTACTCCCGGAGGCCCAAACCCTCTCCATTGGGCAAGGAAGACCTCCGGCGGGTCATGGGGGTCCGATTGGGTGTGGAACTTTCTGCAGGTCTCCTTTTGACCACCAGCACCTCACAGCAGGCCTGGTCCTCATTTAATGTGCTCTTTCCTGCGTTGATCACCCTAGACAGAGAGGGGAAGTAGAGACACGAGAAATTAAGAAATGAATTGTGCAAATAGTGCTGTTGAGAAAGAAAACTCCAGAAATCTAATAGTACAACAGGCTGAAATGATACATGTACTATACATGATATGAACATAGGCATATATGTATATGTATAAACAAAAAGAATAATCAAAGAAATAGAAATATCTTAATTTAACTAAAAGAAACATAAAAACTCCCTAGTAAAGCCTCAGGGATCTATTTCTAAGACATGAGCTGTCATCTCCACTCACATCCTTTCACTCACTCCAAACAAAAACAGTTCAGTAACAGCTGCGTCTTGGATTAATCTGTTTAAAAGGTGGTTGTGCCTCTCTACAGTTATCTCTACTAAGATGGCTGAATTTTCTGAATGTCGGTGGTGGAAGACGATACACAGCTGCAGGTGATGCAAAGGTTTAATGTCCTCGATTTCAACTGAGGCAGTGACCTTTACTCCGTGTGACGTTATTAGGGACTACGACACCTTTCCAAACTCAGTTTCTGTAGGAGGTTTCCCTTCATGACAACAGTATTTTGCGATAAACAAAAGTGAGGCAGCGCAGGATATAGTCAGCAGATACACAATCTTTAAACACACATTTCAATTTGAGACCCACGCATGGAGGGCAGAGGACAGAAAGACATAAATACTGCATTATACAACACCTGGCAGATGGTGCACTGCTGCTGCGAGCTGCTGTAGTCATGGACAAGCACACGCTGCTTAACAATACTCCAGGCATTCTCGATTTAGCCACACCGTAGGAGATGTTGGGTCTACAGTGGCCCTATTAAAACTGTGCACATAGTAGCTTATAAAGTTAGAGCTCTAGAGGTTAGATAAGCATGGGGGGGGGGGACACAGGAACAAAATATGAAATATGTATCGAACATGTATGGAATGTTGTCATTATGCTTAAAGACTGGCAGCATGTCTCTACATCTTAAAGCAGCGTCTCAAGTGAAAAGCATTTCAAATTACATTACTGTGCATTACATGGATACATGATATAACAGGCGGTCATGATTACTTCCTTTTATATATAATCCTAATTGGTCATGGGGATGAACATGCAGAGCAGGGATCCTCTGCCTCCAGCTAAGAAAACACTGCCGCTTGTAAAACTGACCTTCAGTCAGTAAAATTGATTTTAATTGGAGTATTAGACAACGGGCTGTTAACTACTTCCCTATGGAAGAACCAATAATAGGACACTCCCTATATTTAAATGAAACTATTTGCCTACACAGTAAGAATTTTTAATGCCAACTGTGCAAACGCCCTCCGCTGATGAAAACTAGGAAATGTGGCAGAAAGCCCCCAAAGACAGATAGTAAGTAGACCTTGAGTTTTTTTTTCTGTCAAACTAGTGCTTCCAAGGACGTGAATGAACTCAAACCGTTGGGATGATCGCTTATTTTGCCTTGAAAATGTCACTATTAATTGTTAAACACTCCACAGCTGTGGATGTGGATACGCCTTGATTATTAATTTATAACTAATTCAGTTTTGATTTGACCTTAACTGTAATAGGTCGATTTTCCAACAAGCTTTTAAAATCAGCCTCTGACATAATTGTATGATCTGGAAAATGAACAATGCGATTAATAGGTTCAAATGTACAAAAACCAACAGCGTGTCCCACTAACTCCCTTCCCTAACTTCACATGATGAATAGAGGCCACAAACTTCATGCACCATCATGCGTGTCTGAGACCAAAGCACTGCAGGGAGTTCTATTCATTTGACCCCAGACAATCACAAGATTAACAACAGTTGAGCCTATCATCTTTGATATGAGAGGAAAAGCCCTCGACACCCAGAGGCATGAGTTGTGTCCGAGAGCGAGGCTGTCGCAATCAGTTACTTCATATCTGAGACAATGGTATGACCTTAATTACCCTGTCAGAGCTGTAATCTATATACGATTCTGTCTTTTTGGATTTTCTTTTCCTTCTCAGTCACACCTGACCTGAAGTTTCCTTCTAACAGGTTCTATCAGGTCATTTTAAGGACATTAGAATATCATCTAACCCTAACCCTATTAGGTCAATACTTTTCCATTCAGCTATATAGCAAATACATGAATGTCATAGAACTTAATAAAAATTAAGCGATTATTTGATACACAGAAGATTCATAGACAAATATTTTGACATATGACATGACTATGAACTGTTTGAGTCATTTATCAAAAAAACACATTGCTGGCGTCTTAAATGTGAAGATTTGCTGATTCTCTCTGTTTTATATATAATTTGTAGATTTAGTATCTTTTTGTTCTGCAGTGTTGGTTGGACAAAACAAGCATTGGGCATTTCTCCCCATCTTTGACATTATATACACTGAAAAATTGCTAAGTTATTTTGCAAAAATAACAGACAAATAGTGGAAACCATCATTGGTTAAAGACAGAAACACAGCTACATTTTGAAAACTGGATTCTTGCTCTGCTCTGGATCATCTTCCTGCAGAACCAAAAGCATGCCAGTGATGCCAGATGGTAAAAAATACTAGATCTACCAGGTTAGCTATTGAACCACTGCACCACTAATTTTTGTTTTTAATCAAATCCAGTCCAAAGATATATCACGTTACAGAAATATCTTTGAATAACATCTTATTGCATCTTTGTTTGAATAGCCTCTCTTTTCATACCGTTTGTCTCTGTTTTTCTCATTTTTGTGGCTCTGTGCTCCAGTTCTTTGTACGGTAGCATCTCAGCATTTCCACAAACAGACCACGTAAGATAATGATGATCTCATGATGTGATCATAGCAGTGCACCACATGTCTCGTTCAATTGGAACTCGTAACTTAGCTCCACGTTAAGGAAGGCTGGCGCTGGACTGAAACAGCATTACGTTGTTTCTGCCTCAGAGCCATGTGCCGTGTTGATGTAGCAGAAACAACACAAGAACGTGCTGCATCATGTGACTGAGCACTGGGAAGCTTTGTACGTGAAAAGTGCTGCTCATGCGAGATGTCGACTTTCCAAACATCACAAAAGTAGAGGAAAAGGCTGAAGAAAAACCAAAGGGTGTTATGGATAAACATGCATTTAAAACGGAAGCACAGTATAGATATTTGTGGCATTTTCTTTTTGAGCCCCTTCTTCATCTGGACATGTTTGCTAAACATGCATGCCCTCTGCTCCCTCAGTAACACCCTCTTCACATTGTTAAACAGCCTGGAGCTGCCATCTTCTGATCTCTCGTCCCTTAACATTAATATTAATGCAGAGTATGCCAACGTGCAGCCTTCTACTCATGTGCTAACGCCCCGACGTGCCCTCTCTCACATGCATGTGTGCAGATAAAACGTTCTAGTGTTTAGCTTGTAGAGACATATTGATTAAGTATTGATCAGACTGCTGCTGAGGCTGCAGGGGTGTGTGTGTGTTTTTGGTACTGGGTCAGTAGAATGAGCGATGGAGCAAGAGGGTGAGGAGGTTGGATAGGTTTGTCAAAACCTCTCTCAGTGCCACTGCTCTCGACAAACAAGCTGGAAGGGGGGGGAAGAGAGGGAAGACGTGGAGGAGAGGGGGAGCTGAGGTGTTGATTCTTCCTCATCAACCTCTTCTTCGAGCTACTTTCGGTTTCCACAACTGGAGAGAAACTTTCTGTTTATTATATTTTATGCTAATAGCCAGCCTTGATTTACTCCCAAGACGACATTAATTAAGTCAAACCTCACTTTTATCCAAACTGAAGCTCCACATTAGGTGGAGCCCAAAGCTTTGTTCACCATCACGTCTCTAGTCCCATCCCTATTCTCCCTCAAAAAAGTGGAGCAAACACGTTAAAGCAAGACCCAAATGATGACGGAAGCATGCACAATGTAATACAATCCAATGCACCTGTTCTATCATAAAGTATACTTTTATGATGCTTAAATTGTTCAATTTATGGACACTTTTCTAGATGGTGTTAATCGATTTATATGTTTCAGCATCACAGTCATAAGTGTAGAGGACTGCATTGTATTCAAACAAATCTCAATATAATATAGTCCAGTAAAACACAATCTGTAACTGTGACCTCACTAATAAAACTTATTTACACATTTCCAGCAATCTCACCAAAAAATAAATGCCGTAAAGGTAGAATCTATGACAGAGTTGTTGTTTTGAATTGCATGAGATTGCGCAGGTGTAGCCAATAAAGTGTCCACTGAGTGTGTGTGACTTGGCATTTTTGGTTTTGTGAACGCACATGGTCGCAGCAAGGTATAAACTCAGCTGAAGGTGACATCAGGAGCAGTTCCCCTCTTTGTCTCCATTTTTAGAAACACAGAGCAAACATGGCAGCACAATAAACTGCACCCTGTCAGTGACCTAAGGAAGAATCAGTGGTGGTCAGTGCTGTTATAGTGGAAAAACAGCAAGACAGAAACACAGCAGTAAATGCAGCCTGTCAGCAAGAGTGAGGCGGAGTAAGTGTGCCGAAGAAGAGAGGGTGACACAAGTTAGAGTGAGCAATACGCACTGATCCATTCAAATGATCATGCTCACTGGACCTGACAGTCAGTGCACCCACTCAGAGACGATGCATCACAATCCTCCTCATAAAGCGCAGCGGCTCTTCGAGTCTCCACGGGGAGCAACACAATAACCCAGCATAACCCCAGCTACACTGACAGTCAGGGGTATGAAGGAGAAAGACACAGAAAAGCAAAGGGCAATTCATCCAGCATGATCCTAGCTGACGCTGTGACGTTACATCCCATTGCTGATGATCTTCAGATATTGGCATACTGACACTTCCCCATCTCAGAGATTCCCTTTGAACCATATTTTATAATAATATCCACTGACAAAACCATATCCACTATCCACAGTTTGATGTTAATGATGTGAGGAATCCACATCATCTTTTGTTTCCAGGCCCTGTTATTTAGTGTCAACAGCACTTAACGTAAATAAATATATAATACAGTTGAGGCTGATTCAAATGTTAGCCGTTTTTTCTTTCAGTTTTCTTTTTCTTTTTATTTGCTCATAAAGCAAAGAGCTGGACAAATTAATTTTTAACGATGAAGCTAAAAACCACTGAATACGAAAAAAAGTCAATCTCATGGCTAGAGGAAAATTCAGAGGATTATCAAAGTGAGAAGGCCTAATCCTCTGGGAACCATGAATTTCTGTGTGAAACTTTGTGGTAACTACTCAGATGGTTGATATTATTTGGATCAGCGTGGTGGACCGACCGCCTTACACTTGCCGTGTCTAGAGCCGGTTGCATCACTGAAGCGTGATTGCAATATGTACGAAAACTGGCTTCACCACATTTACGCAACTCATAGATCCCTTCAAACCATGTTTTCTTCAAAGTAGAATAAAAACTGCTCGAACATCAACTATCCATCTCTCAGTCATCTCAGGCAGCTCAAGCAGTCAGTAAGACTACCTCGACCTTACACGAACACGAAAACCTGAACATATTACTCTGGTAGTGAAGTCACTTGACTGGTTGACGTGTCTGACAACCCGATCAGGCTCCTCAGTTGATCAGGCAGAGCTCTTCTGGCTGTACCCGGAGTTAGATCCAGGCCCAGTGAGGGGGCCTTCACCTACTGTGGTCCTGCTCTCTGGAGAACAAGTTGCCTGATGGCCTGAGCTCCATCACAACCGTATCCACATTTAAAAACAAGCTAAAAGCTTTCCTGGTCTCACAGGCTTACGGGTGCTTGCTGTGTGTGTGTGTGTGTGTGTGTGTGTGTGTGTGTGTGTATATGGTTGCACTTTGCTGATGATAATGAATGTTGGGTGTACGCAGTATTATTGCTTTGTATTTCTGTATGTATGTTGCTCATGTTTAGGTTAAAATGTTCTATTTTTTGCCTGTTAAAATAAAGCACTTTGAGTTTGCCTGTAATGAAATGTGCTATATAATTTAAATTCTGATGGTCAACTATGTATGTAGAAAACATAAAAAAAGCAATAACCAGGCATCCGATCTGTCATTATGCTACACTGGCAGCTGTAACCATGCAAGCCTTCGGATGCACTACAAGTTTCTATCCTATCTTTTGGTTTTATCAGAGAGATCCACCGGTACATGACCCCGTTAACCCTCCTGAGTGGATCTGTATGGATCACGCCATCTTATATGGGCTCAGGTTCCCTCCCCTGCCAGTGAGATTTCACTACAACGAAGCCTGCTGGTCAGCCAGCTGTTGACAAATCCCCAGTATGCCTCAGTGCTGGCTGATTCTCTGCCAAGCTGGCACGCACACATACACACACATGCATATTCACACACAGACAAACTCCTGGCAGCACATCTATTCATGAAGTAGGGCTGTTCAACTGATCCTGTATAGTTATACATCCCCTTTAAGTATGTTGATTTTTATATGGCAGTAAAATAATTGTGTTGTTTCAATCTTAAAATGGCAATAATTGTAATAAATATGGAAATGCACAATTAGCATTATCCTTTGAACTAAAATTATACAACCCACTTTAGAACACACATGAGTGTGTGATGGTTTCACTGAAGCGAATCATCGTCCTTTCTTTTCCACTCTGAGATTAAAAATTCTTCACGGCAGATTAGGACGTGGAAGCATGGAGGAGGGTGTGCATGAAAATCCAACAATTTCAAAGGATTTCTTCATGTTGTAGGAAGCAGTGATCATATAGACTTTTAATGCTGAAACAGTCAATTGACCAACATGTCAATTCAAGCAAAAATGCCAAATTTCCTCTAGGTTGAGCTTCTGAAATGTGAGAATTTGTTTTTTTTCTCTGTTTTATAGCTAAATAAACTGAATATCTTTGGGTTTTTTGGACTGTTGGTCAGACAAAGCAAGCAATTTGAAAACATCAACTTTGACTTCTGGGTCATTTTTCACTATTTTCTGATATTTCATGTTTCAACACCGTGAACTGGATAAATAAAGAAAAGATGAATGGTTATTGGATCAATATTGCTCAAGAAAATGAGACTGAACTGGCCAGTTGTGTTGAAAGTGCCACTTAAGAGAACAAGCATCTTTCACATCTAAATTGAGTTCACAGCAGGATGCCTGAAGTTGAAACATGAGATGCAAAGAGACGGGGGGGGGTTGTTTCTGCACACGGTGCTTTTACTGAATGCCTAACACCATCGATTAAACACTTAAGCTCAAGGAAACAGACACTCTGTCACAACAGTCTATCAACAGCACAAATATTAGGCTTTCTGTCAAAGGAAACACGCAGAACAAACTAACTTCTCTTTCAGAACTTATGACCTCGGGGCACTAAACTGCCGCGTCACACGCTGTAGTGAGGATTGCCGCAAGGACTCAATTGTGACCTCTGTAGATATGAAACCGCCTCACTGACCAGCAGAGCACCAAGATAGAGGACGACTATGTATGTAATGTAACCAACTAAATATGAGACAAAAAGTCTTTGTTTGTGTGAGGAGTTGTTGCTATAGGGGGCTACAGCACACTGTTCTTACCAACATGCAAATGGACCAGTTCCTTACTTCCTTCTCCTGGTTGTGCTCTGCCAAGTTTTTTTTGCAGCTGCAGTCCAGCACTAAGAGCACATTAACAACTTAGCGTTTCACGATTCACGCTGCTGCACTAAATGCCGTTTGTAACATGTCCTTTTAAAATACAGCTGGCTCACTGCAGCCTCGGCAGGAGGATGCAGGGCGCCAAATAAGACTCCGTGTGCCCTTTGCGAACATTAGATACGATATCAGTAATACAGCAGACTATGTTAGGTCTGATTGTGGTTCTCATTTGCCAAGTGGAAAGAGGAAGTTTGACAAGGCAAACACTGGAAGAGCAAATATGTCAAACCTGCTATTCTACAAGTGGCTGCTTTTTGCTCCTTGTAATTCAAAACCTCTTTACTGAGGAAAAGCTAAATTCTAAGCTCCAATACAACATGTTACTGCTATTAGAAATACCTGCTGCAGAGGTTGCAGTTTACTGTTGATCTAATATAAAAAACACTACAGTATGTTCTGTCTGCACCAATGGTAAACTTACACTGACCTTATTATAGCCTCATTTATAATTCTACCAGGCGTTTCTTCATGGCCACAGAGCCTAGAATAAAGCGACTTTCTCAGTTTGGAGGAGGTGTGTTTATGTCCTATATTTTGGCCTCCTCACAGGAGAGTGCGGTGTTTATACCGTAGCATGTCCCTGAAGGAGCAGATGGAGGAGAAGCCAGCTGCTATTTCTGATTAAATCCACACACGAAGCGTAATACTGTATAATAATGATGATGATGATGATAATGGTAACAATAAAAGAGGCCGCTGCTTAAAACTGCGCCTCGCTGAGTGATGTCAGTGGTCCAGGAAGGACGCGCTCACTTCCCAAAGGATGCTGTGTAAGAAAAGATGGACGCACACAGGTTAGTACTCACTCCGCGTAGCCGGTGGACCAGGGCAGCCGCTTGGTCTCCTTCAGGATCAGGATCGGTCTCGCAATGTGATCCGCGGAGCACTCGATCTCGTCCGGTGAGAGTCCCAGGAACTCCGGTCTGCTGTACGGGAATTTCAGCGGCAGATCCGAGCCGCCGGGGTGGTCGCAGTTGGAGCCACCGGCCATCATACCTCCCATAAAATTGGCCACCGCCGACTTCACCCGCGTGAGCATGGTCCTGCAAGCGGCGTGGGTTCAGGCGATGCGATTGCGTGAGTTCCCCCCCGCCCGACAGATCCCCGCACGGCGACGCAGTTTCGCGGCGTGAAAGGAGGACACACTGCGGCCGGGAAGACTCATTCAGCTCGGCGAACGCGGAAATAGAAGACACTCACTCAGACAGGCACTCCTGGCTGCACGCTGGTCATGTGACGAGCCGGTTGCTGCTGGTGGATTTGGCCGCACTGGCATCTCAGTGAGCAGCTTACTGTTGACAGTGCTGGAGGTCAAAGGTGCGTAATCCCGCAGTGACGATTACCTCCTGAGCAAAGTGCGCAAGGACTGTCCCATGCTCTCAAAAACGGACCCTCATTCACACACACACACACACACTTGTAATGTACCACATGTGAGCGTTTTCTCATCTATTAATCTCAATTTACATGTCTAGGGTCATAACATCTTTGAATGAACATGTCAAATTTTTGTATGTGCCACATATTATATTTTACAAATGACATATAGTAGTCTTATTTTCTCCTGTAGTTGAGTCATGAAGTGGTAAACATTCCCTTTGCCACACACCGGGCTTGTCTTGCTCATTTAATGAAGGTGATGAAATGCTGATGAAACATTGTTCTATTCAAAAACAGGAAGTATTTAATGTTTTCTATATTTATTTGGGCTGCACGTTGACAAAAATCACTGCAGACATCTGGATCATGCCATCAGTTCAGAAATTCATATATAAAATTGGTAAAAGTCAAAGAAGTATTAAGCTGATAAAAAAGTGCACATCGTCTCAGCTGGATAATTCTGTTGAAAAGGAAAACCTGTAATGATTCTTCATGCTTTATTATTATTCATAAGAAACTTATTTGTCCTTATTAGAAAGAATTGAATAAAAAGGAAAATAATTCACTCACACTACTCTCTGTTCTCTCTGACACACACATGTGCACACACACACACACACACAGGCTGAAACACAGGAAGACAGTATGAATGCAGTCAGCTGACAGACATGCTCTCGGTACCTTATAAAACATCCATTGTAAATAAGAGGAATAGACAGCCAAGACTGTAATGGAGTAGAAACAAAATAAGCACTATATATATATATGGTACACTTCATATATATATATATATATATATATATATATATATATATATATATAGTGCTTATTTTGTTTCTGAGTCACATAATAATGATAATAATATCTATTCGAAGAGCAGTTTTCAAAAGAAAGCAAATAGCAAATAGAAAAAGAGTTAAGATACATCGGGATGAAATAAGGTGAAACAAAAGACAGGGAAAAAGGTGAAATCATACAATAACAATAAGTAATTATGAAGGAAAAGGAAAAAATATAAAAATATTGAGCATAAAATACGTATATGTGTGTTTTCAGAAGACATTTGAGACGTTATACTGACATTCTCTGTAGTTTTAAACTAACTGACACCAAACCTAAACTATAATGACAAATTGGGATCTGTAATGAATTCAGCACACAGAAAGCAGCTTTTTTTTTCTAGATGACAAACATTCACCGCGATGATTCGGGTAAAATCAAATGTGGCACATCTGGCCAGTTTTGTGGAATATCTTTCAATTTGTTTTGGCCTGTGAGACGGTTTCAATCTGATTGGCTGGGCGTTCAGCCAACCCACCAGGATGTGTGTCTAGACATCATGAACTTACTCTGAGCTTCATTTTGGAGAAGTAAACCTCACAAAGTGGTCTGTTATACAATACCACAGTCTGCAGACCATCCAACCCACAGATCACACTCACAAGCTTCTTTCTATTCATGGAGCGGCAGTGCTGAGAAGTGAAGTTTAAAATCATGACAGAGTTTGACTTTGTAAAAAAAGAACACCTCACTTGTAACAATTGAAAGACTGTCACAAGTTGGCACCGTTAGACTCTTCTGGGAATTGGTTCAAATCCATTTAGTCCAAAGGTTCAGTGGAAAATGTTGCCATGTGGACAGAGTCTGCTTCTATCAACAAGCCTTAAGTCAAATTTTGCTTGAATAAACTGAGAGTTGGCAGACGTTAGATCAGCCTTCAAAGAGAGGTGCACATGTTTAGCATCGTAAACGTAAGCATAACTGATTTAAGACCCTATTTATGTCTCCTAATGTGTTACACTGTACTGTACTGTTACTGTATCACCTATATATAATCATTTAAGTCATGTGCCATCTGATAATTCTCCAGTTAGGTGAGAATAACTTATTTGGTTTAAGTCTCAAGTCAAATTCTGCTACCTAGGTTCCATTTTTGTGAATATTAAACATTAAAAACGACTCTGCTTTTTGTGGTTATATTTAACCAAGTACTCCTTGATTTAGAATAAGGAAAAAATTGTTGTGTATTCAATCAAATATGGAAAAAGTAATCACTTACTTGAAGCACAAGATAACATATGAAATTCTGTTGATAGCATCAAAGTAATCACCATCCAAGCATCCAGCCAGCACCTCTCTAAGCTTTTTCAGTGAGATATGATGTCAAATAGCTTCCTGCTTGTTGTACATTACATATAAAATTTATTTGAAATATCTAAAATGCCTATAGGGGATGTGAAATCTAAAATACATGTGCGTCTTACATGTGACCTTATTTGTTTTTCTTACATTTCACTTGTGGAATAACTGAAAGTCTAGTGTGCCTTTACCATATTAAGTTAAATGTCCTAAAGCACATGTTCCAATATGTGAATCTTTCCACGTGTGACACATGTGAGGGTTGTTAAGTGGTTTCTGAAGGTGCACAACATGAGACTCACTGAGGATTATAGTGCCTAATTCATATTCACCAATTCAGTTACATTAGTTCTAATTTTTAGAAGTTTACATGCGCATTAAAACTGTGAGCTCACTCATTATACAGAATGTCTCCAGAGAAAATGAAATGAACCCCAGTGAAAGCAGAGTTGCCAAATTGGCAGACTGTAGCCAATCAATAATTCATGAGTTTGCCAGCAAAGAGCCCCACTGACCTAATTATACAAAACAAGCCAGTCTGTAAACTGGGATGCAGGAGGTGATACATGCTACCTTTGGCAGTATATACAATCATCCATAGTTACTGTAGAAAACATTAACACTGAATGGGATCCAGGTCTATTGTGGACTATACAAAGCCAGTAAAATGATAAATGTGCAGTTTCTCACTCAAATCTGTACACATGTCCTGGTGAGGTGAGAAACTATGTACATGTTAAATAGACAGTACTTATTGGAAACTTGCTGATGTTTAGCAATTCATTTTAGATATTTTAAACTGTTGATGCCACAAGATGGAAAGAAAGGATAAAATGAAACTCTTTATGATTTCACATCTTTTAAAGGAAGTCCATCTCATAGCTGGTGTATTCTGTAGATACACTGCTCGGCCAAAGGTATGTGGACTTCAACCTTGAGGCTGTTTTTAGGGGAAATCCCTGCTGCAACCTTTGTGACAACCATTTGTGGATGGTCTGTAAAAAATAGTCCACAAAGAAATGTTTGTCCAAATTTTATGTGGAAAGAAATGAGTGGCCTGCATGGAGCCTTTACCTCAAACCCATTAACCACCCTTGAAATGAACTGAAATACTGACTGCGAGCCGCCTGACCTCATCACCCTACATCCGCTCCTGACCTCACCTTCCCACAAAATGAAGGCTGTTCACATACTTTTGGCCATGTAGTGCTCTTAGTTGGTCAGGCCGGGTGAGAAATGACGTCAGATGACAACCAAAATGAATCGTTATGTCAGACATCTCTGTAAATTAAAACCAAATCATTTAAAGGTCACCTTTCCTTTGAGAGACACATTATGTAACAAATACCTGAAGACGTAATCTGAGTTGTTTTCCTGAGAAGTTCCCTAAATATATTCTGGTATAATGATCAAAGGTTGCAGTGTTGCTGAAAGCCCTCTGTCTCTACATGCTTTCTTTCTAAACTTTCCAGCTGACTTGGACCCTTTTGAACTGTTTTTCTGTTAGTCAGCAACAATAGACTAGTATCTAGTAGTTCTACTAAATGCTAATGTGATGTGACCCCCCCCCCCAGCTCTGTCTTAGTCATCACAGGATTACTACTGTGATGACAGGGTCAAGATGGCTTGAAGATTTTCTTTGTCATACCAGCCTGTGTGTGTGTGTATGTGTGTGTGTGTAATCAGCCTGCTAGTCCGACTGATTACTGACTTAGACGGCCGCCCACACACAGCCGTACCAGAGGATACTGGAGGTTGTGAACCCAAGTGATCACAAAGGTTGGTGTCTGTTTATCTGCGTGAGACAGAGAGACAGTTCATTATGTCATCTGAGATGCTACAAATGCAATGCAGTTATCACACTTGTCACTCTGGTTGTTTTCAGGCGATAGTAGTAGTAGTAATAGTAGTAATACTAGTTTTAGTAGTACGACTGCTGATGCTATTGCTGTGCTAGTATTCTATTGCCATTACTAACTTCTACCACTTCCATTACTACACCTATCACTGCTCCTGCTGTTACTCCTATGATTGCACTTGTACAACTATTAACCCCACAACGACCATTCTACTTCTACTCAGTAACAGTAGTAGTGATTGTGTGATTCAAAATTAGACTAAAAAATAAAACAACAGCGTGTGAATAGAAGAGTGAAATATATGCAGACTGAAATCTGCATGTGGCTCATGAGCAGCAGGTTGGCCAAGCACACACAGTGCTGCTAGTGCTACTACTAATCCTACTTCACTTATAACAACAATACTAATACTATTACTTCCTCTAATGCTGCTACAGCACATTACTGCATTATGTCTTTTAGTACACTGTACTAGTTTATAACTGCTAATTTGCCACTAATCCTGCCACTAGCGCACTGAACAAGCGTAAGCTTGGCCCACTTTAACCTTTTATGTAACCACATAGAGTGTAAGTGTGTATTTGCACATTACCATGCTTTGCAAGTTCAGGCCTGCGGATGCTGATGGCTAATCCATCCTTGACCCTGTGTCTATCTACTCTGTGCACTGACATTGGGAAGGAAGTCACTGCAAGTGCACACAACAACAATGAAATTGTGGAACCGATGTTTAATGTACTTTCTCATTGCCACTGGAAATTAGGAGTTTACTTTGCTTTGGTCACTACAACAAAGTCAAGCAGTGTATCTAGTTTAATACATATCCAGACGTACTCGCACACAGTAGGAGGTACTTTCCATACAGCTGGCTCTATGTAATAAACTGCAAATGTATCACAGTGCAAATTTTTCATTGAAAGTAGATACTAGCCAAATATTCTTAAACCCTATTATGGCTGTATACGTGTCTGTTATTCTACAGTCTTGTGGGTAGGTTGTTGTTTTAATTTTTGACCAACAGATGTCACCAGTGGACTGAAAATCCATCAAGGAAAATCTTTACCTCACCACTACCTTGAAAAATGTATTGAAGTGTGTGTGTGTGTGCGTGTGTGTCTGTGTCTGTGTGTACATGCATGTGTGTGCATGTGTTGCCTAAAGCCTTTTATATGTATTGGCTTGCATGTCTGACACATGACTGCAATTTGTCCAACACACACCCAAACACACATGCATAGTTTATCCTTGTGTGACTCAACAAAGGAATAACGCTGCACCGGTCACACACAACAAACAGGACCCGTGCTGGTGCTGGACTGTGAACGTGTGTGATTAATAGGTGTGAATGGGTCCAGATTCCATTCCCATCTGGCCCATCGGAGGGTTAAGCTGGGGGTGGTCAGATGCTCTGACCATTTGTCTCTGTTATTGCCTTCCTCACTTTGCAGTAAACATCACCTTCCCCCTGCAGACAGTTAGTTAAAGTTATTGCAGGATATGTTGCTGTCCAGGTTCTACACATGTATTTGCTGTTTTTTAGACAGCACCGTAGTGGACTTAGTGTGAGGAAAACTATTTTGCTCAATTACAAACAGACTTTCACTGCTGCATTTGTGATTTAGATAAAATGTAATTTGTAAAACAGCAGAGCGCACCACTGCCTGCATCATCAAAAGCAATGAATAAACAGAGAAAATAATGAGTTTTGTGTCTGTCATTGTGATAGTCGGTCGAACAAACATAGTGAGCTATCATAACAAAATATCAAGAGAGGGAAAATTACAAATATATTGAATCATTTGTGCGTTTTATGGAAATGCCTGGCAGTGAAAGCTCATGACAGTGTGGTGGAAAACCAAAGTGTAGCATCAAACTGAGTTGCAGGGATTGGTGCAATATGCTTTAACAGTCAAAGGAGGACAGGGGATAACTTTTTAGTTCAGTTTTAAGTTCATCTCTAGAATGCTAAAAATGCAAGGACACATACATATATTAATTTCTCATACACAGCCACTGAATTGGTTTCTTCTTGTTTTTTGTATCCATTATTTATGAGAGCACCTCTTTCACTTTGATCGCAGTGCTCTCACATGCCTGACTCGCATCATCGTTCTAGGAGCCCACGTGTAATCTCGGAGGAGTGCTTCAACTCCATTACGAGGAAATTGTCAGATATCTCTCCTTTTTCCCTGAAGACAGTGACGCTGGAAACAGTCCCCCCCCTCTAGAACAACTGCAGATCAATACATAGTGATAGCAGTAATGACATTCCATAACCTTTGCTGTGGGTGGAGAGCTGGAACACATTTTTTCCTCCATTTTGTCTTGTACGAGGCAAACATAATAGAAACTTATATAGAAACACTCAGCTATTTATCATTTAAAGTGCCCCACCAGATGCCTGTACTGTATATATGTGATGTACAAATGTATTACCTGAGAATGTGACTGAAATTTGCTGTATGTAACATAATCAAATCCCAACAGTCACTTTTTTATAGTGATGTCCTGTGTTTTACTGAACATCTTATTTGTAGGCATAGCTGCTGGTTACAGATTTAATACTGTAAAAACAATTTTAACATACAGACTGTGTGCCATGTACACATTTGTTTACCAATAGGATCTTATAAAGGCATTTCCCAGATAAGTAACATTGGCCATTTCCCATTAGTGCTTTATTATAATGAGACTGTGGTTTTTTTTTTAGGGCTCCACCACAATTAAACCTCCAACTCGGTTTGTCCCCTAAAACTCTTGACTGGAGATTTCACCCTTTCCTTTGCCAGTTATATCAAATTAGATAAAATGCTACACGAATGCCAGCCAATCAGCTTACATCCAACCACCATTCTCCTACATTGAGGTCAGGTTTTAAAGTAGCTTTTCGTCTCTGTTTTGTACGAAAAACATCAACATTGAAAGATCCAGTCAGTTATAACTATTGCCAATAAAGTTCATTTTTACAAGAAATGTTCTCCTTGGAGACAACACAGTGTAGCTTTGGACTTGACATTCAGCCACACCAGCCTGTTCCCTACCTAACATAGCCCACAGATGAGAAGTCCTGATAAAGTGAAACAGAACACATTTCTTGGAGGGCAGCAGTTCACCTCTGTCAGATGTTGGATTGTGTGGCATTAACCAGGAAGGAAGGCATTCAGCACAACACCTCATCTCTCTCCCCTGGTGACATTACTGTTCACAAATACAGGTTTCATAATCAGAGAAGGCCAGTTATCCCCTGACATGTGGGCATGAGCGGTGACAATTATTGCAGTGACGCTTCATTAATCATTGTCCACCAGGCCAGTATAACATGCTGTTGGTTTCTAGGCAACAACTCTATTATGAAGGCATCACATTCTGCACATATTTTAGTGGTTGTGGTGTGTGTTTGTCAGTCACTTGCATGAAATAATCAACCCTATATATTCACATGCAATTTATACATAGCACTATATATTCTGTGAAAGGTTTGCAACAGTTTGATCATCAGAAATCCATTAAACTGAACATCAGTTTTCAGGAAGCCACAAATATATCACCAATGTTTGATTTCACATGTGTTTTTTGTTGTGTATCTTCTGTATACACAGGAAGAACTGCATGCAGAGGCTGGATGAAGGAGAAGATAGCATGCCCAGCCTCTCATCTCACCTCTGCCTTTGATTTACTGGTTGGGATGTTCACAGGGCGAGTCTATCACATGTGTACAGCCTCCGTATGATGCCACGCTCCTCTGATCCTACGGCACATCAAAGCACATGTTTGATTAATAAGGTCTTGATGTGACCTTTCCTTTTGAAGACTACAAGGTTGATATGCTAGAGCCAGGAAACAAAATTATTGGATGGGTTAAAAAATGGAAAGACAACTTATCATTCTCTCTTTTTCCCTAAACAAGCTGTGTTTTTGGTAAACTCATTGTTTGTATGCAGATGATAGTGGTATTTTCCTCCTTTTTGGATCCTTTTTTGTGGAGAAAATGAAATGTTTGGCCTGAGGGTGGCGACAGAGAAAAGGTCAGGCCACCTAAAGGTGTCCCTTCACACCTTCCAGAGGTCAGAAATGGAGAGCTTTGTTCAACACTTCCCGTAACTTTTTGAAAATGACAATTCCCACATTCACACCCACTTCGCACCTTTTCACATCTGTGGAGGTGAGAGGTAAAGCAGCATTTGAAATTCTCTCTTGAGCACAATGTTCGTGACTTTTGTGCGTGGGCTACCAACAAGTGTGACACTTTGAATTCATCCGAAGAAAGACTGTTCAAAAGTCGACACCGTTATCACCATATCTGAACAGTTATCGCATCTTGGCTGTGACAGCTGTGAATGCGAGAGTGGCTATTCATAACAGCTGTAAACGCTTTTGCCTGCAGATATGCTCGGATGACATAAACCAGTTCATTTTTAGCTTAGCCTGGCCGTAAATCCTCTGTGCAGTGGACATTTAGTGACATCTCAGGACTTGTCTCCAAAAAAAATGCTTTTGATAAAAACATACAGTAAGAGTGCCCAAATTAAATCTAGCACAATGATCTACTTCGCTAAAGAGTTTTCGCAGCTTAAACCTTTGCTCACTACCGTCATCAACCCTGACTACCTCCATATGATGTCTGTGCACTTTGGTGACAACAAAAACCTTTGTTAGTGAACATTCACACTCCATACAGCAATTATGTTTCCTCCGAAACATATTAACCATTTTGTAATATGTAAAAGTACATTTCTACAGGAAGGGCTGCAGATATCAGGCTCAGCTCTACGCTGAACCTGTATGTTCACCTGGAGCTAAACACTAACACTGATATTCTGCAAATGTCAGCATACTGACATGCTGCAACAACTGCTGCATTCTAACATATGGACACTATGGAAAATAATCATTATTTGTGGTCATTGTGTGGCCAATTTAAAATGTACTTTTTCTTACATTGAAGTATCCAAATTGCTGTGAGGAAACCTGCAGGTCTTTGGAGTTTCTGCCCTCCCCTTTTGGATTGGACTTCCTGTTTTTGCTCCTTGCCTGTCTCACTACTAAGTATGTACCTTATCTTTTGTGATTAATCATTGATTTCGATTTGTTGTTGCTTTAATTCATAACTTTTTTTCCTCGCAATGCAAACAAAAAACAGTAAATTGTGTGCCCTGACAACCTGTCACCTGCATTATGATCATGATCTTAGACTTCAAATTTCTCTGGTCCTCCTTTTGAGGACGTCCATGACAAATACCAAGAATAAAACCCTTTGCTGACAGGAAACAATAACTTAAACACTGACCCAAGAAATGTGCTGACAGTTGAGGCTGGAAGCTGAGAATAGACAAAGAAGAGTACACAGATTCTGTGGACAAAAACAGTTTTGATGACAGTGTATTTCACCAGGAAAATAGGTTTTGTTGAGCAAACCTCCTCCAGATGAATAAATGCCACAGAAAACAAGGACAAGCAATACAGCAGCAGTTATCAGTTTCCTCAGGGGGCCAACAACAAGAATGAGCAATCTTTTTTCTTTGTTGCGATACTGATTTGATAGGTAATTTTTAACTGTTCTGCACGTTTCTTTCCATTCTGCCTTCCTCACATTGCCAGCATGCGACAAGGCTTGGACAATAACGTTTGTTCGAGGGCCAGATTTTGTGTGCTAACATCTTTAGACCTGCGTAACATGAAATGAAATGACCTCTGGGGAGCGATTAAACAACACAATAGTAAATAGAAATGAGCGTGTTATTTTCAAGGACGATCGAAGGAGAACAATGGAACAGGAAGAGGGAGTGATGGAGGCAGAGATACAGACAGAGCCTCGTCTCATCTAACTCCTCTGGTCAGAGGGCTGAGAGAACTACTAGAATTGAGATTTTTGCAACAAACTTTCGTTTATGCTAGCCCGACTAATAACAGTGCCTGTATTGGTTGAGGAAAGGCCAGAGTGTCAAGTGGAGGGAAGCCAGCTGTGGACACAATTGTCCAGACGGACATAAAACAGGACTTGTTTCCTGTAAGGAAAACATGGTGGAAGTTGTTTACTTACTAAGAAAGGAAGCATGGATCCTCATGGCGTTAGTCCACATAATGACTGATCAAAATATTTTTCTGGATCTTTTCTTCATCGGAGGAAGCACAATGAATGAAGCAATCTTGCATCCGACTCTGTGGGGTAAACATGTTTTCTTTGAGCAATGGGCGTTCTTTCTGCGGAGGAGGGCAAACTGATGTTTGAAGTAATGTTTCATCCCTGAGAAACGAAGTATGTGAAGTATGTGGGAAGTGATTCCTCAGAGGTGTGCCAGAGAACAATGACCTTTGTATGCATGTGCAGCTCACATCTCCGTTCAGTCCTGCTTCGTTGTTTGACATTGCACTTCCCTTCACCTGTGTCATCGCCTGAGGTATTGATGCATAAAAACACAAAGAATATGAAGGTCTGTGTTGCCGTTGCTCCTCACAGACCCCTGATGGACGTTTCTCACTCCATTCATCTCACTAGCACCTCGGTACATACTGTATCATCGAGAGAGAATATATGGTGAGATTGATTTTCTGATTGATTTTTTTTTGTTCTCCCATTTTGTTGCGAAAATATCCAAGTGATGAAATTGATAAATTACATTTTGTCTCAGTCGACATGTTTTAGATACAGACATGTATTGAATGGAAGGGATGTGCCTATTTTCATGAACAGAAAATTCTGTGTTAAACTAGAGCAAAGAGCTTATTTTGTTGCAATATTTACTTTTTTATGACCCTTATAATAAGATTTGTCTGTTTTCTGGCTACCTAACTTGGAGTAATGGTTTTACAACCTCTCTAGAGAAACTCAATCGCTGCCTCCTGAAGTATTTGCTCAGTCTAGACTCTGATTGACGACCGTAGCACAGATCATGTTAGCACGGCCAGCCTTTCACAGGCATGCTATTTAATGATTGGCATGTCTAATGAGATGCAGAGCATAGACTTCCCAGGTCTAGACTGGGAATTTGATATGTCCATCAGAGCTAAAGCGTTGCTCCTTCCTTAGTGCATTAAGTAGAGATCCTAGCTGCATAATCCCAGATGACACCGGCTAGGATTGCTTGGCATTTTATTCTGGCCACCACCTAAACCCTTTATGGTAGGTCTTAATTTTCTCTTTCTTATTTGAGGGACTCACACAATTTCCTGTAGGACTTCCCCTCCCAGCTGTTTATGTGATATGACTACCAGACCCTGATGTTATTAACTGAACCATAGAGGATCAAGGGGGTTGGGAGGGTTTAGTCACTATAAGCTATTTATCAAAAACCCATTATAATGTGACATGCTGGTAAAATCACTTGTTATAATGTACAAAATGTTTGCTCAAATTAGTTAAAAACAACAGAAACAAAGACTATAAAAGCTGGATGAAGTAATATCACTGCATTATTCCATTAAACAATTATGATTTCATATGAGGTGTAACATATTTTCATCAGCAATTAAGAATGTAATAACTCAATTAGACAGTATTATTGAATAATACAATTAAAATATGTTGTACTCCTGATGGAGTTAATTAAAATGTCACATCACCCAAAGTACAAAAAATATTTTCTCACTTTGCTCAAGTTGTATCTAGTCACTCGTATTTGGTTTTATTTGGCCAGGTTTTAAGACATCTGTCTTTCAATGATTTACAGATCCACGCCAAGACCATGGAGGTGAATGGAGTTTTGTCTGGAAATACAAGATTTCAAATTTTTTAAATCTCTTTCCAGGAAAAACACCAATGTTACTCCCAATAATTTATAGAACTCGCTCTAACCTATTTATTTTGGAACTACTTTCTACTAAAGAAACGTCGGCTGTGAAAACTGTCGACCGTGTTCGTTAGATCTTGTTTCTCAAAAGACTTGTTGCTGTTCAGGAAGGACAGATTGGAGGATTGATACCACTCTCAAGTCTGTGTGGTAAATGTGAAGCTTCAGCCAGCAGCCAGTATAAAGCCAATATAAAGAAAAGACCAGCCTGGCTCGGCCCTGAGATAATAAAATCCGCCTGAACAGCACTTCTGAAGCGTAATAATCAAGCGATGACAAAACTCCTGGAAGTCAATGCTTCCGGCCAAGAATTAGCCAAGCACATAACGCCATGGGTGGAAGTAACACATTACAATGACTCTTGTTAGTGTAAGAAAGTTGTTTTATGTGTGCACTTGTACTTTTTTGTGTGTTTTAAAAAACAGGTGCATGCTAACTCTGTTTAACATGGTAACTGCTGAAATGTTCATGGTGGATCCTCCAGCAGGTGAACTTTTTCCCTAGAGTGGTTAAGTCACGCCATGAATATGCCAAACCCTTGATTGATTGAGTCTAGGCACGGGGACTGAGATGGTTTGGGTTATGGTGCAAACATAAGAGCAAGCAGAGTAGCAGTAGGACTTGACTTCGCCATCTTGGGGAAAAGAAATATTGCCTGCAGCTGCAGCTTTCTACATTGGCTGGGAAACGTTTACCTTCAGTGTGGTGTGTGAGGCCTTTCTGCAGATTTTAACTATTTCCATCACATTGTGACTTCAGACCACCTTTCAATTCAAAATTGAACTGAAAAGTTTCAAAAGTTTGAGGAGCTCAGTGGTGCACATAAGCAGAGTGGAATGGTCATAATATTCTTTGAGAGTGAATTTGAACCTGCAAAGAAGTTGAACCTATTGTGCAGGACTTCAAAGTGCACAATGCTCACTAAATAACAGGTGAGTAAGTAAAAGCAAATGAGTGATAAAATATTTTTGTCTGGCACAATAAGTAAAGTTACTTTATCCAGTCACACATTGTACGAGTGATTTTATTTATTAGTTACAGGTACATTTATCTCTGAGGAGCTGTTATATTACCTTTCCATATATTCTAAGTTGTGTGGGCGTAGAGAACCAGTTGACTAGAAGCCTCCCATTAACGGAGCTTCTTTTTCACATTACTCTCAATTGAAAGGTGAAACCATTACATAATCTCAGTCTGGCAGATTGTAAGTGCTTAGATTGGCTGGAGATACAAGTTCAACATTTCTCAATTTTCAGCAAACACGACACCAGAGATTTTTATGGTTGTGTGGCAACTGCATGAAGCATAAACGGTGAAATCATCCGTGCCGTGGTTGGGAACACAGGAGACAGAGCCAGTGCAGTATTCAGTGCATAAATATGTATATTTCAACATATATTTATAGGATATTTTGAAATAGATTGTTTTCAATGTGCACAAGACATTACAGACAATTAGAGCTCATGTTGAGAATATTTACATATATTACTCCTATTTACAGATATTCAAGTGCCTTATATGTACAAATATAGATAGAAACGTCTTGATACATTAAAATATACATGTTTTTAAGGGGTTCTTGTGGTGGTGTACATCACATAAACATGCAGAAAATTGTCTTTGTCTGGAGTGTCAATGAATGCCAATACACAAACCCCGTCCTCCCCCCCAGTGGTGCAGGATGCTGTTGACGTAGCGCATGTGGAATGTGAGCTTCTCCCCAACATTTTGTGAAAGTCATGGGAGAGGTCTTTGGGTCAGTAGGTAGGCTCTTCCAGCTGTGGCCCATCTCACTTCATCAAAACCCACGCGACCCCCTAAACTGTGGTGGGGTGTGTAGGTGAATGTTTTTTTTTTCCAACCCAAAACGACCGTACAAAACAAACTGCATGTCATTTCTAACTTTCTTGTTGAATGTACAAGAAAAAGAACATGTTTGACACAAGCAGTGTGTCCATAATTTATGTCCCTGTTACAAATTCTCAGTCTTTACCAAATTTCTTCACTCTGTTTCCTGTCTTTATATTCAAAACTGTGATTTGTTTTATGGTTTTTGAGTTTTGGTGGGATTTTGGTCACTGTCGGTCATGCCCAGGGATAAGATGAGTTGATAGTTTGTGTGTACCTTGATACCTTACCACTGACAGACATGGTTTTTATTCAGACCCCAGTAAACAGAGTTGCCTGGCTGAGTGCTTACTCCATCTGAATGGAGGACTTGGGAGAATTGTCCAGCTCTCTCCAGTTGCCAGAACTGCCCGTGGGGCTCCGATTGGTCATCTTAGTCAGCAACGTTGTCCTGCGGAGACTGCTGTCTGAGTCTTCCTTCTTGAAGTCAGTGTTCATCCTGAAGCAGCAGGAGAAACAGTGCATAAAATCCTGGAGGAGGTGACCACTGAAGATCATGTATATCCACGGGTTGCAGCAGCTGTTGAGACTGGCGAGAAGCGCAGACAGAGTCACTGCTGCGTTCTCAGAATCTAGAGAACAGAGAGAGGAAAAGGATGATTAATTCGCAAAACATCTGGAACAGGCTAAGCCACAGAAATGCCTGTCTAAGTCAGTTAATCTGGTGTTGAAATGTAAAGCTTATTTTTTCTTTAAAGAAGAGAACATCTGCCAATTGCACAAGTTCAAAAAGTTAGTTTGTGTTGCAGATCTTGTGCAGTTTTCTTGATGTTAGTGAAGTAATCTGCCTGTTGCATGTGTTGACTCTGCCACAGAAAAGCAAACAAAACACATTTGTCTCAACATAGAATACTTTAGACAGAGTGCCAAAATCAAGCTGGTATTAAATTATGAATAAAGAAAAGATTCAAATAAAGTTATCAGGGAACCCAGATGTCCCGTCTCTGCTGTGATATTTTCATTTTGAATGCCCACAGTGCTGCACTGTGATGTGAGGTGGCTTGAAAACCACACATCACTTTCAAAAATATTTAATTCTTTAGATTTTTGCTAAGTTTTACACTACACATATATAAAAACAAAAACAAAATAAATCCGTGCGTAATGGCCTTGATTTTTGTTTGGACACTGAGATTTTTTTTTTTTCTGCGGCTGTTGTTTACTGGCTATACATCACATCGTTCCTGAAGCTGTGGAAGCTTTAAATTCCGTGATGATAAATGAAGTGTGTAGTTTCAGCACTCACCAGCCCACTGGGAGTTTTCATCCCACACGGACCACATCTGTACCACGAAAAACGGCGCCCAGCAAACAATGTAGGCCAGAACTATGACAAAAGTCATTTTAACAGTCCTCAGTTTGGCTCTTGATATGGTTGTAACGCTGCTGACTGAATTCTTCCCAATTAGCCCGTTCTTGTTGGCAGCACCAGCCGTCGTTTTCCTTTTCTTGTACTTGATGTTTTTCCATATGCTGTGACAGATGAACCCGTAGCACATCATGAGAATGACCACTGGCACGAGGAAGATGCCCACGGTTATCCAGGTGATGTACGCCTTGGCGCCCCACGGCTCGATAAAGTGCGCCCAGCAGTCGTAGACGTCCGAGCCGTTCTTGATCTCGCTCAGGGAGAAGATGAAGTACTGCGGAGTGCTGAGCAACAAGCTGCACATCCACGTGGAGGTGATCATGATGTAGGAGCGCTTGGTGGGCTGCTGGAGGGTTTTCAGAGGGTGGCAGATAGCTATGTAACGGTCCAGGGTCATCATCACCATCATGTAGGTGGACGCGAACATCCCCATCACCTGGAGGTGCTTCACTATCCTGCAGAGAAAGTCTGGACCGTAGAAGCGGAAGGTGATCTCCCAGCAGAGCTGCGGCAGCACCTGGAAGAAGGCGACCACCAGGTCAGCCAGGCTCAGGTGTTTGATAAAAAGGTGCATCCGCGACATCTTCTTCTTGGTGTTGTACATCGCCAGCAGGACGCTCACATTCCCGATCACCGCAACCACGAAGGTGATGCTCAGGACCATTATCTCGATCTGGGCTACCTCCTCGTTTCGCGCAAACGGATCGGATCGGTTCGGGTGGACGCTGTCGTTTCCAGGCGTCCCCATCGTTAAGTCATAAGTGGGACTGAAAACCAGAGACTGGTTCCCTCCGCTCAGGAGCAGCGCATAGTCAGGAGTGTGCATGGCACTGCCCCTCTGTGCGCCCTACCAGATCCGATGCCAGAGGGGCTGTGAAGTGACTCTCCAATCCGTATATGGAGCTACCTGGTGCTCACAGGCAGGAACACGTTGCTCTCTGACTTGTGGCTGCAGTCGCGGCTTTTTAAACTCGAATCAAATTTCAGCCAGCTTGCGCGTAAAGCGGATACACTGCAAAAAATAAAACACCATAAAAAGTTATTTGGTGTGGGGAGAAGTCCTGAAAGCCGTTTTTCCTTTGAACAAGTTATGCTCCTTCTACAAACAAGAAGAATTTTAATTGAATGATGTAATTTCATTTTTGTGTTTTCAATGTGTTTGAAGATTCATATTCTTAAAGTTGCTCTGACTCCAGAGTCTTTTCAAACAGAATTATGTTATAACAAGGGAGAAAATGCTTCAATAACTGGGCAGCACAGTTTTTGTCTTTTTGCTTCCATCCATTCCATCATGATGAAGATTTTTTTTTTGCAGTGCAGAACTAAGCCCTTCACCATGGTGTGTACAACCCCCACGTGGTCACAGTTCTCCCCCACTCATAGCGAGGGTCACATGAAGGCAGTTTTGTGTACATTACAAACATAATTCCAGGTTGATAAATTGAGTTAAAATAAACAACGTGTGAATATTTGAAGCAGGTCGTCATATTTCACAGTCAATGTGAAGAATGAATTATTTTAAAAATGTAAATTCAAAATAATCTCAACTAATGACGTGGAAGACATATCTAACTGGATCTTGAACTGCGATGCTGCATTTACTGCAACAGGAATGCATTGACCAACACACTGGAATGTTGTTTGCCTTCACCTCTGCAGAGCAAAGCCTTGTGCAATGACGAACTGTTAAAAATTATTTATCTGAGGTGGTTTGCTCAAAGAATCACTGCGCTTGATTCATTCTAGTTGATGAACTTTGAGGATTACAAACAAAATTCCAAAGCAGAAATCTCAGAGGTAGATATCACCAAATCTGGAAAAATACCCCAAAATGTATCTCCGTGGCCACTGGATGAAAGTGAGAAAACGTTTTTTTTCTTGAAATTTGAATTAATTGACTGCAAATAAATGCAAATATTGGCCTCTTCTCCCAAATATTTTTCATTTCAGAAGTTCACTAAAGAGTCCATTCTCTGTGTAGATGCAGAGTAAGTTGCACTGCAGTGTATTGGACAATGGCCTCCGCACTACTTGCGGACAGCATGCTAACTTACATGTCATCTTTCACAGATAAAAGATGAAGACGGAGAAACATTCTGCAGAATTAAAAGCCTTCTAATGTCAAACCCTGCACATCATTCCGCACGGCAAAGGTCAAACATCCAAGTGAACTGACAACAAGCAAAACATGTTTGAGGGGGAAGGGGCTTTGATATTTTGATTTGACATTACCAGCTAGTCTTTTGATCTGTCTGCATATTTTCTTTATGTTTTCTGTATCTCTCTAATAGCATCTCTTCCAGGCTCCATTGGTGCATAATTGTCTACCAGTTCTTAGCTTCAGCATCTCTAGCGATGCGGCGTCAGTTTCCAAGTGAGCCATAACGATGTTAATTGCTTATTACAGTTTCCATTGCGAAAGCACATGATTGCCAGCTGGCTGCGGGTATCCGGCAGCTATTGAGCTCATCTGATCCATGTGCTGATTGTGAGGATAGTCATCTTTATTACGTTCACATTGCGTTCACTGTGTAGATCTGTTCTCTTTAATTTCCGATGACCCTCGTAGTCAGTGGTGAAAACTGGAGGCCCCTTCCTAAAATTTCCTGCTTGCTGGCTGACATGGCTTAGTGGTATAATAAAGTTTCCTCAATTACCATGGTGTCAGTCTCTGCTAATCTTCCCATCTGACCCATAGCTGTGGACATTTCTGATGCCGTGGGCTTCTTTTGACCAGCTAACCAGCTTCATGGGAGTCCTGTTATATGTCTGATCTCAACCCCCTCCCCATCTACTCTGGTACAGTCTTTTCTTGTCCTAGGGGGTTCAGCGACAGCAGAGCGGATCTCTCCCTTCACGCTGGACTGAACTACATTTATGCTCATCTCCTGTTTTTGAAGACGTTCACTGGAGACATCCTGTGCCGTTATTACGGCTCCAGGCTTGGTTTGTCTCATCAGCTACAGAACATGAAGACTCTGTTCACCATCCTCAACTGTGGACAGTGTGTCTGGGCCCGGGAATCATGGGAATGCATGTTGTGTCTCCAATAGCCAGAGCAGTCAGTCCGAATCATTTCCGTGATGTTTCCCTTTTATTCACGGGCTTAAAGTTCTATAAGAGCTCCTCAGACTCTCTGGGAGTTGTTTTTATTCGTGTGGACCAAGAATCTTGTTAAGGAGACAGAATGTTTTTCTTTCATGACTTGAATTTGTTATCAGAAAGCTTTGTCAAACTCAAAGCATCTTGATTAAATATTTTAATTGAAATATGTAGCTTGATTCAGTATTCAGAGTGGAATTCGCCCTTTTTAAAATTCCTACTTTGTCAGCTCCTCCTTAGGTCTCTGTAATTCTTAATTTGCCATGAAGGCACAAAGGGAGACATCTTTTTTTTCTCCGTTCATTATCACATCACTCATGTCTTTCAGTTGATGGACTATCAGTGAGGATCATTGTATGCTCAAAACGTTTCTAAAAGTTGAGAGAGGTTGTCTGGAGACTGAAGACAATCTTGTGCATGAGAAGGTTCTGCTCTTAACAAACTGCGTAGTGCGCATGCTTCCCTCATTCTGTCTGTGTTCTGTCATGAATACCTCATACTCTGTCGGTTCATTATGGCTCCTATATGACATAAATTGTGCATTTGACATAGTCTGACATCAAAAAGGAGCAACTGAAAATGGTTTGTTGAAAAAAATTTTTTTAAAAACTGTAAAGGTAAAGGTTTTCTTTACAGCACTCATAAAAGTACAAATCTGCCTCCTGGGTGACTGCAGTCCTGCGAAGATCAACGTCAAACAAAACATTTAATCATCTGTTTGCTCTATGGATCAGTTATGACAATTAACAGGGCCTCTGCAGAGGCCACCTATAATACACGAGTTATGTAACTTTATATGTAGGTTTGGATGTTCCCCTTTGGCTTCGGGGCTGATGATAAATCAGCGCTTCAGTAAACACGACGTTCAGGTTTATAATTGTGAAAATCCGTACCTAGTACACACTGGTTATGCAACCTGGATCTGCGTAGATGTAGTAATGAAAACTTCAGTGCAGCTGCTTTTGTTTGAAGTCACTTCCCTCGCCTCCGTGTTTCAATTTGAAAGACTACAGAGGCGTTCAAATTGATTTACAAACCACAAATTATTATTATTGAAGAGTAGGTTTCTTTAAAAATGAGTGTATACTATGTCTTTCTTTGTAGACCTATAGGGTTGAGCAAAATAATTCCCTAAACATTGCAAGGGCCAATGAAGAATTTAAAAAGGCTACACATGTGGGCCAAGGAGGAATGACAATTCACTGTACCAGCTATATAAGAGGACCTATAATCACCACTTCCAGCATTGACACACACATGTAATTCACGCACACTTGTCATCATATACATATATGAAAATAGAATGTTATGAAATGTATAAATAAATAGTGCTAACAATTATTGCATAAATTATTGAGATTAAAATAAATAAAAGATAAAAGGTATTGCACGGTTTAAAATGTGTACAGGTTAACATTTGTACAGAGATTTCTGTGTGTTTTTAAGTGTGGTGATAGCTTTGGGATAAAAACTACTGATCAGTTGTGCAGTCCATGCTCTAATTGACCTGTGTCTTGTCCCTGAGAGGATGAGTTCAAATAGTGCATGTCTCCAGAGGTTTTGGATCAAATAACAAATACCAAAAATAACATTGGTGTGCTTAATGTACAAATATGGGTGTGGTTTTCATTTTTTAAGCATGTTGACCAGACAAAACATTGTCAGTAAGAATATATACTTGTGTCATGTAACAAGAAAGCAGGCGTCCTCTGGATGAGATTTGTGTATAACTTCTCTCCTTCAACACTTTTGGGGGGGGGGGGATTTATGTGTCATATATCATTAATTTGCAACAGCAAATATGTTTTACTCCAAGGACATGGTTTTTATCAATGCATTAATGTTATTTATTATTTAATGCAAAAGCACTGCCTGCAGATCTTTTGTCTCCCCTTTTGGCATTAAGGGTCATTTTGCAAGCAATGTTGACGCATGTTTATGACGTATGACGTGTGCCACACTCATAGTTGCTGTAGCTTATTCTGTTGCTAAAGTTGTTCCCCCCTTCAGCCCTAGCAAACCATCACTGCAACTGGTATACTATGAAATACCTCAAGATTAACCTGGCGGTGATAAACTTAACCAGCAATGTGTGAACTCCTCTGGTAAGGCCTTGAATGCGATGTTGTGGTGTCCATTTATATATAAAAGTCCTGCACTCCAGCTTTAGGGATAAGGAACGACTGTCATCTGGACTTGAGACAAAATGGCCTTTTTAAATGAAACACTGATCTTTCCTGAGGCTTTACTAAAGTTTGGACACTCAAGATTCACTCCAACAACCTCCCTGTGAGTTTCATTCATAAAAACATAAAAACAAAACAAACAGAAAAAAAGGTACTTCTAAACATACTCTTGTTTTTTCACCTAAATGTAATTAGGAAGACAATTTAATAATATATAAAAGTAATTTGTAGGACACAAGATTGCACAGCCATTCTTACAGAAAACCTTAAAAGAGTGAAGGCTGTTAGAGCAGCAGATCGGTGACCCTGCTTTTTAAATGAGATGTTCAGCAGTTACACAGCTGTAATGTTTGGGTATTTCATACTAGAACGAGAATAGACCTTGCGGCGTTGTGTTGTGCTCATTCAAATAAAATGTGGTTCGAGACATCTGATGATAATCGTGCTTCAGGTGTTGAAAGGCATTATCATTTTATTCTGTTATCATAACAAGACATGGATAGCTCTCATGTTGTTACGCAGTGTTCTCTGCATCAAACCTGCTTAGATGTGATTCTAAGTCCAAGAGAGAAATAATCACTGAGTAATGGAAAACTTTCAACCGGTCTTATCATATTATTGTAAATGGTAATATTGCTACTTTGATGTGAAATCCTTCATCCATTAAAAAAGAAAACACAGGAGAGTGTGTAGCTCAAAATGGTCTGGCTGAATCTAATGGTTCCTACAGGGTCATTGAGATGTTCAAGACCATTTCCTCAGGCCGACATGGACTTCAGATCAGCTTGTCCTGCATAATGACCGGCTGCTCTGATCCCATGTAACCATTAGTATCACATTAAAAGATTTTCTCTTCACATTTCATTGCATTTTGGTTTCTTTCACAATCTATTGCTTTATTGGATAACATAAGGGTTAACATTAAAACTAGGAACCATACACTCAGTAAAATGGTGATGGCAAGGAGCAAACATCGTTATTACCCTAAATGAAATATAATTTAGCCTCAAAGCTTTATTAAGAAATATATTTTTAGCCGTGCTAGTGGTGTGGTTCCAGTGATGGCAATGTCAGTGTGTGTCTTGACTTTGGTACACACTGAAATATCTCAACAACTACTGGACATGCTGCAATGATTTTGCTCTATAGATATGCATGATAAAGGCAGGTAAAAGTCAAAACCAGGCAGGCTGACTGATTCAATAAGGGATCAAGTAACAGGTGTCTGAAAGACAGACGGGGGGGCCATAGAAGGCAAAACCAAGCAGCAAATGTCTGGACCACTAAAACAGAAGCCTGTTGAGGGAATTTATGGAGGAAGTTTAATTATCCTACTGCGCTGATGGAGAAGTGGGAACATGTGTCTAGGTATGATTGTACATAGCAGGGGAAGGGGCAGACAAAGAAATGTGAGATGGCTGACATGCAATTCAGACACTTAATGTTTTAATGTGTCCCACATGTATGTGAGCTTAAACCTATTATGTGGAGTTATTACCTGGTTCTAAAACTCTCAATTTATCACTACTGATGCCTCTGTCTAATGTTCATAAGCAAAAAAGAGTGAAAAGATTTCTACATTGGCTGTTTCTAGTTTGTAATTCTAAATACCTGCCTACTGGGTCCACTTCCAACAAAAGATTTAGCCTGACATATCCTGTCCTCTTGGGGCAGTCACACCACTTGCTGTGATGTTTGGTCCAGCTGTTCTGGTCAGAAATGAACCAGAAGCAGCCTAAGGTCCAAGCTGGGTTAGCTTAGCTCCCATCCATGCTCTCTTCTTTCCTCCTGAGGTCATCACTGTGCCACAGCGTTGCCTGGACCGGCTAGTCTGCCTGCATGGTCGGGAGATGCAGGATCAAGATCCACTGCTTCAAAACCAGACCCCACACTTCATTGTCCAATTGGTATCTCTATTTTTCTACAATTTCTGAGGCCCTAAAGTCTTAATCCTGAGTAACACTGCTGCTTTTGTCCACAGGGACCACCAATATCAAGAGAAAATCACAGTTCCATGCAGCTGCTTTAAATCACTGCTGAGTATTTTTTCATTTTCTTTATGGATCAGTACAGGACCTGGCACACTGCCAGGGGCTTAACCTCTGACATTTGGGTCTTTTCTTCCCCGCTGTTGTCTTGACCTTCGTTTCTTGACCAAAAAGGTGAGCTGGTGAATGATTTTACTCATTGATTTCCAATCAGATCTCCATCAGATAGACAACATGCTGATATTCACTGATAATGCCACTGAAGTTCGATGGGGACACCAGCAGCTGTATTTTTTTAATCAAAATTCCTTGAATAAAAACTATGAACGCGGACTAAAATGCTTCTGCTCCAGCTACTTAACACAACACTATGACTGGCTTGATGTCTTGTAACAAATCTGGGATTTATACTAAAAACCACAAATCAAATTTAAGGAACACAGATGAAATAAGCAAAGAAATATTACCAGAATGTGTTCACATTACACATAGAGTATATCACATATATATCATACAGCCATGTCTCTGATGTCAGCTGTAGTTCACAGGGGTATCACCAGCATGGAAAATGTAAGTACTTAATCTGATTTACTGTTACAAGTAAAACATAGGCGGTCTGTAATCTAGATTGATGGCACTTTGAAGTATGTCTGATTAATTGTCTGATATATTGTACTTGACCACCTGCCACAGCTAATGCAGTAGACGTATAAGAGAGCAATATTGCATTCTGTGAAGCTGTGCGGCTGACTCATTTGCACTTTTGTCTTTACCAACATCTGTTTTGAGGTATGATCACATTGTTCTCTGCCTGAATAAAATCACCACTATATTTCCCTGGAAAATGCTTTGAAACCGCTGCTGGACTCAGGATGCGTCAAAAAGCAGAGGCCGTTTGAGGATTTATAGGTTTCCGTTGAACATAGAGACTCTTTGATTTGATTGCACTTTATTACCAGAATATGCTTCTGAAATTGGTCTTGTGTCCTAAGACGTACACAGTTTCACATAGATAACAAAACACAACATTAACACACACTATGACGGCCATGCCTATAATGCATTATAAACATACTTATGATGTGTTAACAGGCTTTTAGAATTATAGTCAGAAGTACTCATAACTGTTCCTAATGCTTTATAATAGTAAGTATTTCATGATTGCTCACTAAACAATTTTTTCACAGATAATAGCTTATTATAATTCTCATATATAGTTGTTTTATAATGCATTATAATCATTGCTATAATGTATGATGATGTGATTATAACTTGTTCTGAGTTGTCATTGGCTGCTTTAAGTGGAGATTCCTGGGATAGAGGCAGATTTAATGCATCACAAACTGGTTATAAGTCACTGTAAGTGGTCACTGTTTGCTTCAAGTAAAGTGAAAATAGGCCACAGCAGAAATTGAGTGCTCTTGTTTGGCACAACGTTTTGACGATGAACAACTGAATGAATGAATGAATCTCAACAACAAAAGAAATACTACAAACATATACAGTATTTCATCAGACATGATAAAGTGGCTGAAGAGCAATCAGTTTACTCGCTCCCTATTAAAGTCAGTGCCAAGTCCGCGCGGGAACACTGAGGACTACTTGGAAGTCAGGCTCTGATTTAAAGGGTTTGACAGATTGAGGAACAAAAAAGTTTTGCAGTCTGTTCCGTCTGCATGTGAGACACTAAATCTTCTGTCCGATGGCAAAAGCTGATATTCTTCAAGCAAAATATGAGAGAGGTCTGATGAATATTACCAGCCAGAGACAATATTCTTTTAGTACAAACAACTTGAAAACTTGACTCAGGAGTTAGACTCAAAATCTTTGAGCAGATACAAAGCAGCCTAGCTAGGCAACCTTTAAGCTGCACAGAGAGACAAATGTACCGTGCACTGATCCCATACTGCATGACACTCCGTGTTATAGATTGGAAAAACTATAACAGGATCAGTTTGCTTGCTCCAAATGACCTTATTCCCAGAAGCAGGTAATTGCATTGCTGTACCTCACTACAGATACAATCTATATGGGCATGCCAATATAAATCCTTCCACATAGGTGCCTAAATATTTATAGGAGGCAACTTGTTCAATCTCTGCGTTAAGACAGTAACAGGTGGAGAACAGTGAGTTCGGTGAAAGACCAAAAATGATTCCCCCTGTCTTCTTTGTAATTGTAATAAGTGAATTCTTTTCATACGACTCAGCACTAACGAATACAAGGATCATCGCCAGTGCCTAACAACGACAACGGTATCGTAGCATCAGAAAACTGGGGAATGCGCAAGAAAGAGACGTTGATCTTTAAAGCTACATCTGAGAGAAGAAAATTCGGCGGCATACGATCCCCTCCAGGTTGTTCCTGATTGTGTGATTTTGCACTCATGGTTATGCAAGAAAATCCTGCATCAAACAGTCCACGAGAGACATTTGAAAAGGATATGTTGATGAGAAAGTGGCTTTAAACATAAACAGCAAAATGAATCTGAGTTATTTATATAAAGATAGATCATCTGAGTGGAAATTCTAAAGGCATGTGGGTGAGTTTTCTGTGCAGACATATGTGTAAGTGTTGGTTCCTGTGTGTGCTTGGGCGTCCTGCAATCAGAGCTTATGGGAAACTTGAAGGCATCGACACGACTTATCATCTATCAGGAGAGTAGACAGCAATGTTCTCACTGCTGTTTCTTTGAATCCACACTCTGTGACCCAGTAACATCAGCCCCCTGGGGGAGAATCCAGGCCGTACTGTGATCCCCTTCCGTTAATTTGGCAAGGAGGCAACTGTGAGTGCATTATATAAAATAACAAGCATGTCTGTAACACAAACTGATTATTTAAAGATTCTTGTCCTCTCTGCCCTCTTCCTTGTTTACTTTTTGGGACTCGGGGAAAGGACAGGAAGGTATTAATTCATAAATAAAAGGTACATAAAAATCAGCCACATTTAGAGCCTATATGAATGTATGTTTGACACTCAAAAATAGATTTGGGATGGCGCATCATTAAACATCCCTGTCTTTGTTTACATTCTCACAATCACTATCTGTAGGAAACAGATGGGTCCATGCATCCCACACAATTATGATGCACACACACACACACTCACACTGACACAGGCTGGTGTGTGCAGACTCCTGTGATGGTTTTAATTCACTTTTAATAAAACCGCTGCAGGAAGTAAAATTGCATAAAAATTAGAAAATTGAAATCAAATAAGAACACCAGTTTCTCTATTATCTCTTGTGGGGTTTTTTTTTTTGGGCCAGCTTTCAAAGTAATAACCTTATGTTGCCAGAAAGTACATTTTGACTTCAATCTTAATTTCCAGTTGGTGGCTAAACGGGGAGTACTGAGTCCCATCATTCTCTCTGGAGACTTAGGTTCCGTCTGTTAGCCGTCTGCAGCAACTCAGAGGGGAACCATGTAAATATGGGCACAGGCCAGCAAAAAACAGAATAATAAACCCCAAAAGCAGGGGTCAACGGACTGATGGCTATTTTCCTTTAGACGCCCTTGTGTGTCACTTTAGAAGTTTCTCAGGAAATGACACATCTCAAATGCCAAGAGCTGAGATGAATCTCTGGCTACTTCAATGAGCACATAAATCTAAATGTTGCCAAAAATAGAGATGTAGAAAACCGTCAAAATAGTGCAGCGATATAATGCGGCAAAATGCTACCTGTAAACAGAAGTCATATATACATTAGAGGGTGGCCTCAGTTGGGTGTTGCATGCATCGTAGACTCTGCCACTCAAAACTGGATGCTTGGAATTCCACAATGAATCAGTTAAAGGGGAATTTGACAAAGACAAATAGAGACCTCCATGCTTAAAATTCCCGCTTAATATTACTTTCATGCTTAACAGAATCAAAAGGTGTCGATCACTTATTCCTCCTTGCGGTGCCCTGTTGAGAGAGTTGAAGGGCAAACAGAAATAGACGTGTCTGAGTTTGGGGCCACCTTGCTGATAATGGCACACAGAGCACTCCAGTTTGGCCTTTTACCCAATTCCAGTCCTCCTTCTCTTTCCTTCATGCTTTGATTGTGTGACTAGTGACTAGTGTGTTCTCTACTGCTTTTAACCAGAACAAGAAAGAGAGACCATATCACCCCAGTTCTAGCTAACCTGCACTGGCTCCCATTGTCTTTTAGGACTGATTTTAAAGGTCTTTTACTTGTTTACAAGACTCTTAATGGTTTGGGACTGACTTACATTTCTAACTCTTTGTCGTTTTATAATCCGTTGCAGCGTCTTCGGTCCTGTGCTGTTGGCTTTTTAAATACAATCACACAAATAGGAAAAGTGCCAGCTAGGCCTTTTTTGACCAGGCACCAAAACTTTCCTGCCCAAGGCTTTCAGAGATGTAAGCTCTGTAAACATTTATAAACAGCTATAAACATATCACACTGCCACTCTTAATTTATTGTTAGCTTTTATATATTTGATTGTTCTCATGCTTTATTTTATTTGTATTTTATTACATTACATTGTTCTTGCCTGTTCATTGTTATTTGGCTCTTTTGTTTGTTATTCATTTGATTGCTTCGTTTAATCATGTAGTGCTTGCACTAATTTCAGTTTGCCTTTGCTCTCTTGTTTGTTCACTTATTGTAAGGGACTTTGAGCTACACCCTCTGAATGAAAGGTGCTTTATAAATAAAATTTAGAATTGTTATCACTGCATGCCGATTTAGGTAAATATTAGACAGGTTTGGCGTACCAACAGAGGTTTAGCTCATGTGGAACAAATCCAAGCTTGGATAGAGTGATGTTGTCAAAAGCTGTAGTACATGGAGTTGTTTTACTGGACCATTGTAATGTGGAATTTCTAAAGGCCCAGTGGTCAGAAAGGTCATCAGATAGAAGACGTCCAGCATTATCGCCGAAGAATAACAACAAACAAAATGGACAAGTCTGCAACCCCTCAGATTCTGTTCAATGCAAATTTGTTTTTTATATTCTCACTTTCTACATTATCTGTGTGTAGCAAACATGGCATGGTTAATGTCAAGGAAAGATCATGGTTAAAGCAAACAAACTATGACTATGTCATGGTAAGTGAAAGAAAATATTGTGTTTATAGTTAATAAAAAGATAAACACTGACTGAGGGTCTGTGATAGGACATGGAAGTCTCCTGTATGGAAGTCTGGAGCACTACAAACCTTTAATACCGTGGCGCACGTTCAGAACATTTTCGTGTCTTCACTGACAACCAGCAGTCTCACTACAATGTCCAAGAGCAAAACATCCAATGTAAATCTTGACGTTTCGCGACATTTACAAGTGCAGTCAAACGCAAAAGGAAAAAAAAAAAAAGCTGCTTCAACTTATTTCCAGCTTTCAACCCGGTTGGAAAAAAATGGAAAATATCTCTCCCAAGCAAAAACCACCACAACTAAATGTTAAAGCCACTGGTGGACTCAGGGGGGCAATCACAAATGTGTTTCCCAAAATGTTGAACTATTTCTTTAAAGTTCATCAGGGAATTAATGCGGTTTTTGGGGTATGGCCAGGGCTGTGTTTGGTTAGATGACAGGTGAGTCATCCTATAATTCTCAGCTTCAACTGTCCAGGAATCTCTCTTTATGCCCAAATTTGGATTTTTTTTTGGGTCGACTAACTGAACAAAGTCAATGTCAAACAGTTTCAAAATCTCACTTTTAGAAACATGGTATTGATACAGACGTTGTGTTTATGTTTTTTCTGCAGTATTTGGCTATTCCCTCCAAGGCAAAAGAAAAAAAAATCCACTGAGGAAGTAAGCCCCATTTGCTCTTTGTACATCTGTTCAACATGTGAGACGGTCATATATCAGCAACACATAGCTTGGAAAGCACCCAGTGGGCCTTTGGTGCCTTTGTTAGTTGCTTGGTGATGAGTTGTTTTAATTCACTGGCTCAGCTGTTAGCCACATTATAAATTTAGAATTTGAGGGCTTAAATGTGACAGGACTGTCTCTTACTGGTCTGTCTGCATCCTTTGTTAAATGGATTGTGTCCTCGACAATCTTCAGCTGACAATCACCAATTGTGTTAGCGCAGCATCACTTTTCAACACAAGACTGCTACAGTTTAAGTACTGAAGTATTGATTCATACCCAGAAATGCTCTTTGATACAGAAACCAAAGTGTAACAGTGATTTGTGTGAAATTGTGTGTTGGTGAGAGGTTGACTGGACCCAGGCTGGTTCACAGTAAACGGAAAAGCAGCCGTTCTGCCCCCGGTGACTCTGCTTTCCGTCAAGGATGACCCAAAGATCCGGTTCACAGAGGAAACTGCTCACTATTTACACCCTACATTCTCCTCCCCACACAACCATACACCACCCCCACGCCCACCCCCACCCCACATACACACACAAAACAACACTGTAGAGAAATGTCATCACGTTTAGGAGGAATGCCCTATGTGATAACAAGACGGAGAAGCTAGCATGCAGCATGCTAATGTTTGCTAATCAGCATATAGACACAATCTACTGCTAAAGCGTGTGCGAATGTCATTTATTTTGTAGGTATTTAGTTGAAAACCAAAGTATTGGAAAAATTAATAGATGAAAAATTAAACATGCATGCAATCGTTGTTGATATGTCAGCTTGTGGGTCGAGTGGTAGACCTAGCAACAATCACACATGAACAAATGTGCCTGTGTATATTGTCATCAGTTTCTCTTTATTGTCAAATTGATTGTGTCAAGTGACGCAATTCAAGACCGCTAAATCAAATAAAACGTAATTATGTTGGTATCATGTAAAAGATTCTCAATAATCAATCTATCAAATCATATGTCCCTGAGGCAAGTGTTCAAAATTATCTGACCAGTGTTACATTAAATCTGGTGGGTGGATATTTGCACAGTGTTTATTTTTAAACTTTCACTTCCTTATTGTGTGCCAGTAGAAGTCCCTGAGTCAGCTGACAAGCAGGGAGCGGCATTTTTGTCTGTTTCTATGTCAGTTTTCTCCTCACTGCAACACGATGTGGCCATTACACCCAAGTGTATTGTTTTTTTCGATGGCACAGTGTTGAACAGTTGGAGAGGAGATAGAATTTAAATAGCGAAATACAAGACAGATTTTCGCTCTGAGTCGAGATGAAGGTTGATATTTTTACAGATAACCACACAAAAGTCCTTTTAGCCGTCTCGAGTGGGCACAACATTACCTCAGCCCTGCGGCTTTACCGTTATTGCTTTGCCTCACGTTGCGGGGCTCAGCTATCACAAAGAGGAATACGTGGTTCCTTTCTACTGTATGCCATTTAGATCTGCAGCGGCTTGACAGCGCTGGATCAGTTGGCATTTCAGTGACTGCCTGGAAACTTTGAAAAATTCTCTTTTAGTCAGTCTCACCATACTGAGTTGGACTCGAATTCATTGCCAAAGCGATTCCTGCCGAATGTAGCTTGTGAGTCATGGCACCCATTTGGCCCCATGATGGTGCGTGACTGTAGCTTCCCAAAAATGATGCCGAGCAGCTGATGAGATGCACATCATGCCAAGTGGTATGCTGCTCTGTGGGACCATGCAAGGACTTGATATTGTGGGAGAGATCACGAAGCAAAAAGACAGCTAAAAACAAACAGCCTCTAATGAATTTTTGATTACTGTGTCCAGAGTACTTCACTGCTGTTGTTTTTCAGTGGCAGACATTTACCATATGAGTGTATAAGCCCCCTTAAGACCTTTCTATAAAGGCACATTAAACAGACCCATAATCTCTGAAATAACAGTTTTACATGAAACCTGAGATCCTTTGAGATTTACTTGGCTTATTTTGATCTACTACATTCCCATTAGATACTGATAAATCTGTGTAACAGGTACACAGTGAATAGTTTACATTCCTTGCCTTCATACTGTGACTGATATACTGTCTGTATCTATGTACACCTTACATAACAACTGTCTGTGAGCTCTTAAAGAGTTGCAAAACAACAGGTCTTTTTATCTCAGCGTCTATAACATTAAATCTAATCAGTGCATTAAGGAGTCAGCCAGAGATGTGATCAGACAGTACATGGCCATCTTTAAATTGCACATACTGTTTTTCCTTAAGTGGGCTGACAGTAAATTGAATATAGATTAAAGATAGATTTGATGCACTTTAATTTGAGCAAGAGGCCAAACACGTGATGTCATTATCCTGTACATTTTTGAAATCACAACATATAATCATATAAAATGAGTGTCCTACCATCTTCCATTCTCCAATAGATGTACCACCACTTCAGTTTTGTCTTTTTTAAACATTATATCCTCAGATACTTTGCACGTCAAACATGTAGTATCTGTTTTTTTCTTTTTCCTTTTTTTGACACCAAATGAGCAGGCCAGAATTTATGTTTTTGTTCTGGCTTGTGTGTCTGACGTGTGCAATGTAGATAGCTGGCAAGTGCTGAAAGGTGCCCATTCTTTTAGATTAAAGTCACCGCTAACTGAGCAATACAGAGTGAGTTGCTGCATTAGGTCACTGCCAGCATGGAATACATCTGTGACTGCACAGACTAGTGTTGACTGAAGGGTCTGGACTGGACTCCGAGCTGTTGTCCTTCTCTGACAGTTTTCAGCTTAGTTTTCTTTCAGGGTCTTGCAGGCAATGTCACGAGGTTGTCTGCTGATAAGAGATTTCTTTTTTTAAAGGGGGGTGAGTTGAGTATGGTCAGTTCATATCTGTTCAAACCTTTGCTCAGTATCAAAGGTTTGATATATGGAGTTGACCCAAGTGTCACAGTTATATGTGATGATGATGAAGGTTTGTGTAATGCAGATTTGAGCAAATCCTACAAAACTGAAATGAAAACCTTAAAACATGGATGCACACACACTGTCACACCACCTTTTAGTGGCCACTTCACACCTATCATAATCTTGGATTCGGCATGGAAATGTTCCTTACAACTTCGATTCAATAATGTTGACAATAATGTATTGTTATTATTCAGTGGATCAATACAAGCATGCCAAATTGAAATAAATGCAATTAAAAACAACCACTTTCATCAAGCACTAATCTCTCCGTGTGCCTATCATGCCGACACAGGCAGCTTGGCCCAACAGAGCTGAAATGGAGTGGCTCCTATTCCTGTCTCAGCTGACAGGACGTGTTTCCTCTGGCGGCCACTTATCATGTTTGTCTTGACATTCCAGACCCCAACCCAACAACATGTCCATGTGGCAGAACTACGCAGCCTGTAAAGTGTGATGCTTTCCACCAGCAGATGTACTGTACACTGTTAGAACTGACATGTTTGAACTTTTTACTAAATTTGCTTTATTGTCTTAGAATTGCAAATGAGGAAGAAGAGAAGGTTTTGGTCCAAAATTCCTTACAGGTTTACTTTATTAAGAGAGAACTCCAGCAGTTTATGGCACGTTTATGTTGATAATAATAATGGACGTGGACTAATTATCAGCTAGAATGGCACTTCGAAAGGTAGTAAAACCCATGTTCCATAAAGTTCATTCAGTTCATTAAAAATACATTAAATATTGTTTAACCTGTTGTGGTTTTACACAAGGTGGTGTGTTGGTCAATTTCTTAGTTGGGAGCAGTTAAGCAGCTTTGTGCGTTCTCAAATGCATTCCTGAAATGTCTCGATATGTGCTTTCGGTGACTCCGGTGCATCACCACATTATTTTTTAGTCGCGCTTCATTTTCAAACTGTATCATTTGTTCAAAGTGACAGATGTTAATGATGTAAACAAAAAACGAGGCCAAGGCCAAGATCAACCCGCATAGTAGTCCCTCTGCTATGTAACAGGAAAGTGGCGTGTTAATCTATTTCTGGAACAGAACAGCATGAGTCCGCTCTTTTATTTTGTTTACTTCCGGAAATTTCCCACATGGAAATTCTGACCAATTAGAGAAAAGTTTTCTCACACAACACAAATTTTGGTTTGCTTGTAAATGCTGCTGTATAGACGCAAACCAAACTCGAGGCAATATGAAACATTCTCATAAATGATTCCCTGATTCAGTCAGGAGCAAACAAACTATAGGCGTGAAAACACCCTAAATAGCTCGAAGTTCAGTTGCTTTTGGCGTCCCACAAGTCTCATGATCTGGGTTACTGAGAATCTTTATATCCAATCTATAGTTTAGTAAAACATTATAAAAACTTGTGTGGCAAAGGCAATGAGGGAAGAATGGGGAAAAGATCAATGATGTCGTCTTGGGAAGTGTACCCCAGGAAATACTCAGAACCTTTTTATTTGAACATTTATGATAAGGCACACAGACTCATTACTGACAGAAGACAGGTGTGTTTTCAAAATAAACATGATCAAATAGGCAGGGACCGCAGCAGCTGGGGAGGAAAGGAAATTAATAGCCAAATGAAAGTTACTGAAACCACTTGACTTGACAATAGGCTCCTGGCAAAAAATAGCTCAACAAAACAGCAGCAGCAAAATGGCAGAAGGTGAACCCACAGGGAGAACAGGAATTAGCTGGGCTCACAATAACAGAGAGAAAATGTGACAACCACGCTCTGGTATAGCCAGCCAGAGCAGCTCCATGGGAAATTTAAGTGCCGTTGTGAAGGGCATGCTAGGGATTCATCCATAAGACCAGTCAATAAACTGACCTCACGCTAAGAACAGCTTCTGTTCTCTGTGAAAGAAGAAACTGACATCTTTAAGCTGTGAATTTTCAGCTACAGGAAGTGAATATGTGCTTTTTTTTTTATCTTGAAAATACACGCTGACCACTGCAGTCTTTTAATTGTGACCTTTCTAGCCCACATTAAGTAAATATAAAAGAAAATCAACAAAAATCACAAACCAAGTAATTTGCTTCTGTCAATCAGTTCAGCAAGTAATTTTTTCTGGTTTTTTTCTTTCATCTTTCCATTCTCAGCGTTGAGGCAGAGGAATATTTTAATTAACTCCATTGAAATTCAAAACATGCCATAGGGTAACAGTAGCTAGTGTGAGGCAGTTTTGAGAGCTAATTTAGAAAACTATTTGATATTTGGCACTCAGGGCTCATTTCACTTGAGAGCAAAGTCATTTACGTTGCTCAGATTTCAATACAGTAATAGCTGTTGTGGATCAGGGAATAACTCTGAAGGAATTTTCTCAAGCACATCTGTACATGCACAGGAACACATGCACTCTGTAATGTCGGGAAGGAATAAAACTTTACTGACAGGAGCAGAGGTGATTGAGCTTAAGCAGCATGAAAGTCATTGTGAGGATTAGACAGATTGCTCTCTTTATTACCACCACTTCTGCGAGCAATTACCCGGCCACTTTCAACATGCATGCACACAGCATCATTGTACGGCAGCAAAGCCCTTTTTTTTTTTTTTTTACCTGAGACATGTACACTTAATCCATCCTCACTCTAGTTTTAATTGAACTGCAGCAGCAAGAGGACAATTCCACCTCTCATCAGGCACAGTGAGAACTTAATGTACACAGAGTGACCCTGGCCTCACCCCTCTAACATGCAATCTTGGTCTGGTTGATATACCCAGCATTGTCTTTTTACTGTTTATTAGGATTTGTTGCTACAGACCCCTCAGGCAACTGTATCATGTCCCTGTTTCATATCCTGAATCTCGCTACTGAATGTTGTAAAGGACAGCAAATATTGATCTTTCTTCTGTGGTACATGGCAGCACGTACATCTCAAAGAGGTCTTTGTTTCTGATAAGGTGGCATCAGTGGGAAAGTTCAACAAAAATATGTCAAAAGAGCAAGAGATAAGAAAATCTTTTACCTCAGTCTCCCTTAAGCCCCAGATCTGACATGTAATAAAAGATTATACAGCTAATTAGATTTATGAGAGCTCTGCCTCAGTTTGAAAAAAAGGATTTAATGAGGTCCTCCTTGAGCATTCTTGCTTGCTCAAAGTGAACCCAAGGGCAACTGTGTGAATTATGCTATTAAACTTTAAATTCTTTTATAATTTTGCATCAAAAATCAATCTTACAAAAATCTCTAAATGGTCTGTGTAAAGATTCCTAATAGACAAGTTAACTGGCTTTTTATATTAAAAAAAGGTTTGTTGGGTACATTTTATTACATTTGTTCAAGATTAAATAATCATTTGCAAATGAGTATCACATAAATGACCACTTGAGTGGACACAGGTCAGGCAAGTCATGGTTCTTGCATGTGTAAAGTCATGATTAAGTAACAATGAGCACTTCATGTGTCTCATTTACACTCAGTTTATTAGGTGCTTTTGTTGAGCTTGAACAGGTCTGACCATTCCCATTTAATTTGTCTACTGGTACCTGCTTAATGGTTTTGGTTTTAGTGCACTATTCTCATCTGTGCTGCACAACAACAAACAAATACAATTAAGTAAAAAAAAAAAAAAAAAACTCAGGTTCCACCCCATTGCTTGTAAATAAAAACAAAGACCAATAAGTCATGCAGCAACATGTCGGCACTTTGCTTTCAGAGAAGCTGATCAAATGCATGACTAACGAATGACCTTTTCTTTGTAACTGTTTTCTTGCTAATTTGATCACATATCATAAATTAATAATGTATGAAGTAATTATGAATTAACAATCATTAATTGACAATCTATTGAATATTAGCTAATCCCATGAAGTCATATTGAATTGAATATTTTCTATCAGTGATGAGAAACAGGACTTTATTTCACATGTAAGCAAATAACAATTAAAATGGCATTAAAAAATACAAACACAAAGACATAAGATGTCAGATGTAAATTTACCTTCCTACCTGTCTGTCTAGTGTCTGCACTGGAGGAGAGAAAACACGTGGACACTGACAGACAGTAACAGAGAACTGGAGAGGATGGTTCTGAGATGCAGCATGTCATTCAGTCTTACGTGTCAAAGGCCAAATTTGATTGAATACATGGGATGTTACCATAAGCTTGTCTTGACAGTAACTCACACTCACTGCATGGCTCAAGAGAAATAATAATATGGAGATACACCCATGCAGGCATATACTGTAAATGGTCCATTCATTCAGATACAGAGCATAAAGTAAAAAAAATAATATAGAAATTACTTGTGTGTCTACATAGAACATAAAAATGACTTATATGCTTGCAGCTTTAATGTTTAACACTTCTTCTACTTCCTTTATACTGTATCCAGACCCTGGTGGATAAACTGGTCTTATTGTAGCTCAGGTTGTCCTTCAGTTTGTGTGACAGAGTACACTAGTGCTGATGAGCTTTGGACATTAACATTGCTGAATGAAACCTATGGATTTCTTTAGTAACTATACAGATAAGTTCTAATTATGCCAATCAACCCTTTGCTGGGGCCTTGCGAGATATTCTATGTCTTTGGACATAGCAGCAAGCATTTGTAATACTGAAACCAACAGTAACTTCTTTAAAACTGTTCAAAAAAGAGTTGTATTGTTGAATCACTGCTAGAACTGACATATTAGTGAATTGTGTCCATTCCTGGGCCATTCTGGTACTGCTATGCCCATTGTCCTACGCTCAGCTGCTGAGAAACATACTGACAGAAACACACCCCTCCCTCCAGGTGTCCAGTGGAGCTTGGAAGCGGAAAGGGAAAATGTCTTTTAGCAAGGCAGCAGGCGTAACCTGATGAGAAGAAAATCAGAGCCCTTTGAAACATATCCTCAGCAACAGCAAGCTCCGAAAACGTTTCTGCAAACTCACGTTTGCAACTGTCCAGAGAAACATACACCAGATAGATTTTAGAATTGGACCGACAGCCCATTAAGACCTTCTCCTCAGAGAGGATTGTGTTTGCTTGACCAATAGCTTTCTGCATCTCCCTCAATATGTACTTCTCATTATCATTCATCCAGAGACAAATCTGAATGAAGAACCCAAATGGAAAACAACAGAGACCAGAGATAGTGAACACCCATACTCCAGTAGGGGTTGTGTTTTCCTCTTGGGGAGCAAAACTCCCTATACAAAATAAAGCTGTTATATACGTAGAAAATGCTACCAAGCCTAACAAAAATATTATACCAGTAATGTAGATCAGCACTCTAACCCAGACTGGACGCAGAAACACTTTATTTTCAGAGACACTGTTGATCATCCTCACAGCCTTTCTGTATGTCTCATGGTTCCTGATGATCAAGCGCAGTTGGTCTGGCACCTCCATGTCACTAAATTGACCAGAATCCCATTTATTGAGTGCCTCATCATTGGCAGCAATCAAAGGCTGCAGGGCCTTCCCGTTGTAGATAGTGGGAGGGTGGTAGGGGACCACAGTAGATCCTTGAAGGTGCTGGTTGGGGGTGCAGAGCACCTTGAGCAGTTTATTCTTAAAGTCAGGGTCACCAGCCTCCAAGTAGGTGAGGTGGCAGAGGTGAAGAGGAACCGAGACTCCTGGCTCCAGCAGCACTGGAACGATGGGCTTCCTCTCCAGGCAGTCTCTGAACAAAGACATGTTGGCCTCCAGGAGGCACCAGCGGCTCCTCAGAAACTCTGGGCTGAGAACCAGCAGGACCTTCTGGCTCTCCTGGATGCAGTCGGACATGTTCTCTAACACGGTGCGGCCGGGAGTGAAGTCACGCTCATGGTAGCAGACCTGCAGGCCACAGGACTCCAGCTGGCTGATGAGGGAGTGTGTCCACTGGTAGTCAGTGCTGCTGTAGCTAATGAAGACGTGGTAACACTCACCATCTCTCAGTGTGGGAGCAACATGAATAGAGGGAGACAGCGGGGCAGTGGGCTGTGACAGAATGTCTTCACCCTCAAGTGAATTCATTGGCTCCATTATCTCTGACAAAACTGAAAGAAGAAGAAAATATAATTAAAAAGAATGTAGGCATGTTTTTCCAAAGATTTTATGTAGTCATGTTTGTAATCTTACTAGAGCTCTAATAGTCATTAAAAACCACGTTCTTCCTCATACTAGTGTTCAGTGGTCACAGTGTTGCTCAACATACCTCCTTCAAGCCACTTCAAGTTTGCATTCATATAATTTAGAGCAAAATTTGACTTTGAAATTGAATGAAATTGAATATAATTAAAACAACTTTTTGAACTTAATAATAAGGTAAAGTCATTATAGTTGCTTTATAATGAATGTATTACTGTTTTCAGAGCTCTGTGTTTTGTGAGACTTGGATGTTAGCAGAATATTAATCCCATGTAAATTTTAGAAATACTCAAATTACCTAACTTTAGTTTAAAATTTTTAGGTCATTTTATGTCAACACTGTTAATCTTATAACCTGATCTTCGAGTGAATCATGTTTTTTTTTAAGCTGCTCCTTTTTTCACGGGGGGTTTAGACTCCAATACAGATATGTAAAATCATGGTCAAAACAAAAATATTTTATTCCTTTTTTTGACCCTCAGTAGTAACTACATGTCTTGCCAAGTCCCTACATTCACACTACATATATAACCAATTTCAAAACAGATATTAACTTCAAAAAGTCATCCTGACACTCCCACATGTATAAAGGATTCTCAAAGAAGTTTAGGCTTGTGGCAAATATGAGTTCTGTCGCTAAAATCATTAATATAAATGACACAATATACTGTAGAATAGAGAATATACAGTCTTTCAATTGATTTTAGGAATAACAATATCTGCAATTTAAAAGGTGTAATGTAATATCGCTCACTACAGAATAATCCCTATATAAACTATTCTGTGCTGCTACAGATATATAGTAAGTATCTTATTTATGTTAAAAGAAGTATAGATGTATAGATTAAATAAGTGCAAGAACAAAGTTATCGAGAGTTATAAAGATCCATGATGTAAAAAAACACTATGAAAAGTGTCCATAATAGCCTGAAAATGTTAATCAGTGAAGTAAATTGGATGTGTTAGCTCTCAGTTCTCCATTAATTTGCTAAAACCAAACAAAAACAGAGGACAACAGTTCTCTTTAAGAATGAAGAGAATAGTCCCATTAAAAAGCACCAACATACTATACACAGCAATGTTCGTTCATACCTGTTCATGATTCGGTAAATTCAAGCAAATGAAATGAAAAGAGATCGCATCATGTGAAAGAGCAAGAACTGAAACTAAACTCAGGAAGCGGAAGAAAACAGCTTCACTGCTCTGCTCTCAGGTTTTTTAAAGGGATAGCCTCCATTTTGGTGTCTGAGAGGCCTCAATAACATGAATGAAGTGACTGTGTCTTTAATAGCACTGGTAGTATTACATCAGACATTACATACTGACTGGGTGAGTTTTTACCTAATGGGATCATACAGCGATTGCTTGGTAGTGCTGTTATTTACAGGTAATGTTATTAAAGTTATACAAGTCACCTTACAGACTGTAAATTGGGCAGTAAAGAGAGGGTGAATATCCTCCATTCCTTCTCCTACTCTCCCTTGCTGAGCTGTTGAGAGACATACTGATATAAACACACTCCTCCCTCGGGGGGACAAGGGAAGCCGGACAGTGAAAAACGAGAGTCTTGAGTTTAATTCTAATATTACCTGTTCTAGAGGAGGATACATGTGTTTATTTTCAGGAGACTGCACTGGGTGCTCTTGTAGTCACCGTAACCATTCACCCAAATTTATTCTGGGATTCTACTCCCCCGACCCATGTGCACACACACACACACACACACACACACTCACCAGTTCAAAGTTAGTGTAAGAGCGTAAACAAATGCTGGTGATGTAATACATTTTATTGAAATAGAAAGTTGAAACATTTGAAAAGTCATGAAAATGACCAAACACAGAAATATTACAAGTAAATCTAGTGTCAAAGGTCAAATTAGAATGAATGCAATGGGATGTCATCATAAGCTTGCCCTGAGAGTTACACTGTGTACACACTCACACTTGCTAAATAGCTCAAAAGGGACATAGGAATCTGTAAATAAAACAAAAGGCACTGATGCAGGCAAATACTGCAAATGGCCCATTCAGATACAGAGCATGGCATAGAAACCAGGAATATAAAAATGACATATGTTTACATGTTAACAAGATACCAGAGTTTCTTTTAGTGTTTATCACTTTTTCTACTGCCTTTAGATGGTACCCAAACCTTTGTGGATAAATGTAGTGTAGCTAGTGTTAGTGAGCCTTGCACATTAACATTACTGAATGAAACCTAAGCATGTCCATGTCTGTATACTGTAGTGAACATAGTTAGAGATCAAACATTGACCTTTTTGCAAGAGGATCATTCTCTATGTCTTTGGGCACATCAGCAAATATTTGCTAAAAGAAAATACCTTTTTGTCCTTGAATGCTCTTTACATGCCTTATTTTCATTATTAAGACCACAATTTTCTAGTAAGTGACTAAAACCAGCCATAATTTCTTCAAAACTCCCAAGACTTGTTGTCTTGAATCACTACTAGACATGACAGTAAACACTACTAGTAAATTGTATGTCCATTCCTGGGCCATTCTGGTACTGCTATGCCCATTGTCCTGCCCTCAGCTGCTGAGAAACATACTGACAGAAACACACCCCTCCCTCCAGGTGTCCAGTGGGCCTTGGAAGCGGAAAGGGAAAGTGTCTTTTAGCAAGGCAGCAGGCGTAACCTGATGAGAAGAAAATCAGAGCCCTTTGAAACATATCCTCAGCAACAGCACGCTCCGAAAACGTTTCTGCAAACTCATGTTTGCAACTGTCCAGAGAAACATACACCAGGTAGATTTTAGAATTGGACCGACAGCCCATTAAGACCTTCTCCGCAGAGAGGATTGTGTTTGCTTGACCAATAGCTTTCTGCATCTCCCTCACTATGTACTTCTCATTATCCTTCTTCCAGTTTTTAATCTGAAGAATTGACCCAATTAGGACACAACAGACACTAATTGTAGTGAGCGCGCAAAGATTTGCTGTGTCGCCTTTGGAGAAAGTAATTATGAATGGTGTCATTAGAAACATAAGTAAAATCAATATCATAACATTAAGAATCAACAGATCTTTAACTGAGCCTGGGTGCTGCCACACTTTATTTTCAGAGACACTGTTGATCATCCTCACAGCCTTTCTGTACGTCTCATTATTCTTGATGATCAGGCGCAGTTGGTCTGGCACATCCATGTCACTGAACTGGCTACAATCCCATTTATTGAGTGCCTCATCATTTAAAGCAATCAAAGGCTGCAGGGCCTTCCCGTTGTAGATAGTGGGAGGGTGGTAGGGGACCACAGTAGACCCTTGAAGGTGCTGGTTGGGGGTGCAGAGCACTTTGAGCAGTTTATTCTTAAAGTCAGGGTCACCAGCCTCCAAGTAGGTGAGGTGGCAGAGGTGAAGAGGAACCGAGACTTCTGGCTCCAGCAGCACTGGAACGATGGGCTTCCTCTCCAGGCAGTCTCTGAACAAAGACATGTTGGCCTCCAGGAGGCACCAGCGGCTCCTCAGAAACTCTGGGCTGAGAACCAGCAGGACCTTCTGGCTCTCCTGGATGCAGTCAGACATGTTCTCTAACACGGTGCGGCCGGGAGTGAAGTCACGCTCATGGTAGCAGACCTGCAGGCCACAGGACTCCAGCTGGCTGATGAGGGAGTGTGTCCACTGGTAGTCAGTGCTGCTGTAGCTAATGAAGACGTGGTAACACTCACCATCTCTCAGTGAGGGAGCAACATGAATAGAGGGAGACAGCGGGGCAGTGGGCTGTGACAGAATGTCTTCACCCTCAAGTGAATTCATTGGCTCCATTATCTCTGACAAAACTGAAAGAAGAAGAAAATATAATTAAAAAGAATGTAGGCATGTTTTTCCAAAGATTTTATGTAGTCATGTTTAGCTCTAATAGTCATTAAAAACCACGTTCTTCCTCATACTAGTGCTCAGTGGTCACAGTGTTGCTCAACATACCTCCTTCAAGCCACTTCAAGTTTGCATTTATATAATTTAGAGCAAAATTTGACTTTGAAATTGAATGAAATTGAATATAATTATAATATATATAACAACTTACAGGAATATTATTTACCAAAATTGCAAAGTATATTTAAATGTATACCTGCAGCCTTTAACAGCTCCACAACAACCCCAACCCCCGGGCCTTCCACCACAAACTTTCTTTTAGCTCTCCAAGTGGTGTCTGTGTAACGTATGTTGTTATGTAATGCCACAGGCTGAGCAAAAGTGAAGGAGGGGAAGTGCAGCTAGTAATGGAACACAACCTTTACTTTCCAGCCTCTTATGCCTGAACTTGAACTGGAATCGGTTCTGTCTGTTTCCTGCCGCGTTCCTATCATCCTGCTATCTCTGTTTGGACATGCTGCCTGTAAGCTTTTCTTGTACACACACTCACACACCCATAATGCATACTGTATATGTCAATGTCATATGACTGAGTATAGCAAAAACCTCTCAGTAAAACACAATACAATTCAATATGACAACAAACCACAGCCTACAAAATGACCGCATATTTGAATCCTTATCTCTTTGAGACAGTTTCAACAAAAACTGGAATATCAGAGTTCAGATATTATTTCATTTTCAATTTCAACTCTTTTTCCTACTGTTGTATCCTGTCAAATCACTATTAGTTTGAATAAGGAAAATAAGAAAATAAAGACATTCTCATACCTGTAGACAAACACATAAAGCAGTGCCTGCTGTATGTTGCAAAGAACGGTATGAGGAAGTTACGAAAATGATAGCAGTTTTTTTTAAAGGCATAGGGCCTGAAGTACATTGTCTTGTACCACTGGATTTATAACATGGAAGAAGCTGGTGCAGTGACTGTAGCTTTAATACTAATAACTATCAAGTTGCATCATCTCCAACCTGTCTGCCTAGTTGATTAATTCCAGGCCACAACCTGTCCTGGGTTGCATATTATAAAATGCATTGTAAAAAAACAACAAAAAGTCCAAAACACATTTTATTAGTCCAGGAAGACATTTACATGCATATTAGTGTCCTAGTCTTATCTTTATATATTTTTTTAATATTACATTTACATTGAACATAGAAAGAGCTGGTTATTTAGCTCTCTGCATATATTAGTTTTTACAGGTACCGTCTGCATACAGGTGTGTCTTTAGCCCGTCCGCATCTCAGACACTCTGTCACCTCAGTTCTGGCTGAGCTGAGCCCAATTTAGTTTCTGGCTGCTTGGATACTGTTGCATTTATCACCCCACTGGATTTGGCTCCTCCATCTGATCACATTAAAGGAATACAAGAGTGACAACACAGTTTATCCTCAGCATTATCAGTGCTACACTTTTGCTTAGCGTCAGTCAGCATGGCTTATCATCACTTATTTTGTTTTGATCAATTACAACATAACTCAAGCTGAGGACACACATAGATAGATATACATTTTAATATAAATAGTTAGTAATGGATGACTCTCCATAATACATCTGACATGTAGCATAAATATGTAGCATATTTGGGTTTCTCAAAGCCAATATAGGGACTTTTTCATGATTCTGAAGTATGATGTTAACATACACAAACCATAACCAAGGGAACTCTACAAACTAAATCGTAAATGGAATAAAAGCCCCATATAAGTGCACTCTCTGACTGGTTGTCATCTATTCATAAATACAACTTAAAACTCTGTGATTATGAAAATTGTGACATGAGCAAAATGACACTTTCTTTGCTGTGGAGCTGGAGAAAGAAAAGGTCAATGTGATGAAAAAACATCTGCCACTGTGCTGACATCCAGTGGGGAAATCACACTCGTGGTAGCACGTCTGGGATTTGTGTCCACCAATAATCCTGCTGTAATGATATTTTTGATGAGCATGTTTTTAAGATGAACTTCTCTGTGGTTAGAAGAGAATGCGCATCCTCACAACAATAACAAATGATGTACTGGAAGTCTTTCTTTGCCCCAAAAATGTAGCAAGGTGACACAGAACAGACACAAAGCTACTGATCTTCTGTGATCTAGAGACTCTAAAATTACTGAAATTACTGGAGTGGGAAGGAGGCTGAATTTCTTTATCTTAAGTATAAAAAAAAGATAATATAAATTATTGAAATATAGAAAACATAGAAATAAATAACATATATATTATTATATATATTATATATTATTGTACTTCAACATTTCTTTGGTGTAGAAATGACCTTTTACGAGTCCCAGTTGTGACTTTTCAAGAGAAGTGACTCAATAAAGTTCAGTAAGCAAGAACTGTCTGGGTCAATGACCCAAGGCCCTTTTAATATCAGTGAAATATTGAAAACCAAATGGGAATATCATTAATCAAAACCACTCTCCCATCCATGCTGACATTAAAGAACAATTTAGAGGGTAGGAAATCAAACTGTGCCATATATCCTCTGACTTTTGTTCAGAAATTAGGTTCTCCAAATCATTACACCAAAACAAAGACAGAAAATATATATTATAAAAAATATATATAATATAGGTTCTTGACCTCGGGGTGGAAAACATTCTTTATTTCCTACTCAGCTTGAGTGTTTTCATATAGACTGGTGACCACTTCTAATCTTTCTGTGACAGAACTGACCAAGTGCCTCGGGGTGAAGAGGAAAGCAGCTCTAACAATGTAATGCACCTGTAATCTAAACCAACACCTGCTTCTTTCTTGATGCACCCAGGCTGGAAGAGCACTGAGCGGACAGGATGCTGAACGCTTCATGACCCCTCACTCAAAAAGTAACTGAATGAAATGTCCATTCACTGTGAACAGTAAAAATACATATTCATTATATAAATAAAGTAGAGTCTGGAGGGGCTCTTCAGTAAATCATTTCAAAGTCATAGTTATGAGCCATAATGAATAGAGCTGTAGTGTTGGAGAAAGACAGCTTCAGTAGACCATTACACCGCACCTTCTGGAAAAAGTCTGCAGAATCTGGTCCACAATCCATTTAACGAGGTGTTAACGTTTACTGCAGAGATTTGCATGTTGTAAAAAACTATATTATTGACTTAATATCATTATTAACTACAGACTTGCTCATAACAAACAGCTCATAACAGTAAATTTCATAGTTTTTAATGTATCTATAAAACATTAGTAAATCATTTAATAACCACCACTAAAGTCACTGATTACTACTTATAAACCATGATAAAGAATACCTTATAACAAAGTGGTATTATTCTTTTTAATATTCCATTCGCACAAAATTGTGCCCTGTAAATAGCAGCTCGATACATATTGTACTTTACAGCTTTGAAATAGAGTCATTACTTACAAATCACCTTAAATTCAGTTTACAACTACATATTTTTGCCCACAACACAGTTAATACATTCCGTCTACATGCGTTCTATATAAATACCAGGTTACAATCTGAGTAAACTGAACCCACAACCTACGCTACCAAGCAATATTTTCCACTCGCATAAGAATATAAATCTCAGGTCCCACAGTGCATAAACTATTATTCATGCACTTTTTTTTAAAATTTGGCTGCTACAAAGGCATTAGAACTATTTATTAGTGGTGACAGTTTTAAGAGAGGTGGATGGTTAATGAGAAGATGGAAAAGGCAGTGGAACATTATGCATGTGTGCACGTCTGTGTTTGTGTCTGCATCTCCAGGCTAGTTCTTAAGTATTACATATTACAGCATCTGTGCAGGGAGGATGAAAAATGTCGTTTGGTCCAGCTTCCTTTGTCACAACATCTAAACATAAATTTGCTGTCATGGCTACTGTGGTCTATTCTTCTTTGTCTTTGTTTAAGCGCCAACTGAGACTCAGTTAATCATCTTCTCATGCCTTGCCAGACACTAGTGACCTGGTCTGCCTGTCGTCACGATTGAGGAGTACTATTATGTTGGCTTGTGTCTGTTTGTACAGACATGGTCCATATGTATTTGTACTTAATGCATTCGCACATGCCATTCTAGCTGCTTGGCTCAAGTGGTGGCGATGTGAGTCTGTTGGTCTGTCTGTCCACCACTTTGGTCCAGGTTGAAATTAAATTGAAATAAAAATTTCTTATACTCTTATATGCACTAACCTGCATGAAAGCTGCTATACAAATACAGTTTGATTGATTGAGAGTCCAAAAACAACTGTGTGCAGATGATAAGCCAGGTGTAATTGCAGGAAAGAGCACACAGACATTAATGTCAGGCACTTACATTAATGTCACAATGTTCTATGCCTTTGTTTGTTACTTTGCTTTATTAATTGCATAGAATTTTCACTTGTCTTTCAAATGAAAGCACTTTATTTCTATACGCAGGTAAACAGATCACATAAAGGTTTTACCCAATGGGGCCATCAGAAGTAAGCTTTAGTGTACATAAGATGATAAGATTGCATTTTCACGTCAAATCCCTGGACAAACACAATATGTAACCACAGCTAATATTTAGCTTTTGTCTCTTGGCAAAGATTATGGGGTTTGTTTAGTGATATGTATTGATAATAGAATGAATGAGTCTAAAAGACCCAGATGGGTGGAAGAGCGCTATGTTCTATCTACACACTGTAATTAGATATAGATCGAGGATGGTGACACCAAGTATTTTAAGTAGAGGAAGTAGAGCAGCAAAGTATGGAAAAAATAATCTCATAGATTAGCATCTGTAGCAGTTTCAGGTCCTAAAAGAGACAGTCAGTTGTTTATCTTTTTATAGCATGTCTGAAGCTCAGTCTGAAATGTGCTGGTGGCATTTTTAGCAGCCCTGAATTTTCCAGGAAGGCTTAAAGAAAATGAAAAAAACATAAAAGGCATTTGTGAAATCAAAGAAATCTTACTGATACAGATAACCGGATTCACTGTAAACATTTCTTCAAACATTTCTGTTGCAAAATTTGCGCAAACTTTAAAAAGGCTCGAGGAGCAAACCATAAACCAACCAGAAAAGAAAAGAATACATCTGTTTTAATCAGCTCTCCTCATCAGTATAAACCAACCCTGTCGCCTAGATATTAAGTTTATATAGTAATAAATTCCCTATTATGGTGTTAAACATATTGCTTTCTTTATTATGCTCAGGAGCACTACACTGTGCCCGCCTGAAAAGCATCTGTCAGGTTAGGGATGACAACCTGTAGAGTGCTGGCGGTGAAGCATTCTGGCATCATAATGTTTGATAAATAAATGGGTGGTTTTGGAATTATTTTGTTTTATGCGTGCATTTTTCCTGTGCAGCCCTCACTCAAATTCTGGCTAACCCTACACTGGCACTCAGTCATCAAAACTTTGAGACCTCCTGCTTCAGAGGGAGCTTTGTGAAATCTGATAAATTGTCTGTGAATGGTGGATGGGCCTGAGAACTGAAAAAGGGTGGTTATGGAGTTAGGTGGGAGTTAATGTAGGCACCAGGTTCTCATGAAAAAGAGTACAAAAAATATATCTGTCTCTGCTGCATGGATTTTAAACCTTTTGCCTTCAGAATCAATAAATAATTAATGTTTTTCAGAAGCCACCTAATTTCTCATTAACATTGAAATGCAGTTCTCAATTTAAAAGACTAATGTAACTTATTTACTTATTTATACAACATTTTTCCTATACTGTATTTGCTCTGGCTTTGTGCCAAGAGCACAAACTGGACTTTGAAGCAACACTCAGGATTAAAAAAAGAGTGGACCCAGCCGCAGAATGTGAAAGAGCACTACTGTCTATCTGCCCCCATCCCTCTCCGCTGCGCTTCACTTCTGCCACCAAAGCCACAGGCTAACCAGGCCAACGGAAGAGGCCAGGTGTACAATAGCTTGCACAGCAGTACACAGTGGTGACAGTGCAGATGACCAGGTGGCCGTGGAGCTCCAGTAAGCAGGCGGGAGCCACAGAGATACTCAGAACTCCGGTGAGATCACGATTCAGCTCGCTTTGGTTCTCCTGGAGTCTCTATATCCTCCCAATGTTTCCTCCCACATGATGAAATTTCAAAAGCCCATCAATTATATTTATTAGAAACAGGCAAGTATCACTGCTGTGTGTGATTGCGTTTTTTAAATCATGAACTTATTCCACATTTTTGTCAGTTGTGTCAAAACAAGGGAGATCACACACAGACACACACACTAGGTGACAGACAGGGAGAGACAGAAAGAGGAGGAGGTGGGTGCTTTACATTATAAATTCATGAGGTTGTTGAAAAAGGTCAGCTACACATTTGATACGTTTGATTGTAATGCTTGTTGACTGCTGCTGAGAAATGGACTTCTGCTATGAAAAGCCAGGCTTCTGGTCGCTGGGAATGTCACAAGGTTTTGCAGTCACACACTCCTGTGTGTCCCTGGAGTGGGAACAAAATACAAACTTTACTTCATATACCTATATACTATACCTTTTCATTTCTAGTGGATGTTTCTCAGCCACAGTGTTCTCCCTGAATCCACCGCTGAAGATACTGAGCATGACTGGAGTGGAAGCATGCATGCTGCTCATGATTTGTTTGGAGATGTGATTCTGCTGTGGTTCTTGTCTGTGGCACCTTCAGCTGACCTTTTTTTACAACAGAGCCAATAATGCCCTCGGCTGTCCTCAGTGTCAACACAGATTGCCATAATGTATTTGCACAGGATATACGCCAATGAACAAAATGGAAACATTGAATAAACACAAAGCATTAGTTTTCATAGCACTGTCTGTGGTTACTTCACAGAATAAATTGGGCCTCGGTTAACTTCAATATATTACTATAATATATACTATATTTAACTAGTATGTTTAATATAATACTAGTCAGTTATTACATAAGTATCTGTATTTGACTCGTGGAGTCTGGGGGTGATCACCCTGAGTGATTTGCTTTGTGTCTGGTGTTTGCACCACATGCTTTTTTAACATTCAAAACAGGTTTAGATTCAGCTGACCTCCTTCAGCCAGAATAAACATATTCTAGTTGGACCCGCAAATATAACTATGAACCTGAAAATGAGCATAATATGTCTCCTTTCAATAAACCAGCGGGTATTTCAAGTACGTATAAGTACAGTATGATTACTGACTCACACTTAAAGGCATCTGGCAAAAATCCCACATCTTATTTCTTGACTTCACCTTCTGCCAGATTTGTGTTGGGTCGCATGGGTCCTACTCCCAGTGTAACACTCTACTTCCTTCCAAAGACCTGTAAACAGACTTTAATGTGTAAAATCAGTGGAGCTCCCCTTTAATGTACATATTATTGACTGCTGTGCTGCTATTTTGCATCTTATAGTTGTTTCTTTGGGATGTTTTACACACTTACGTTTCTGTTTTTGGAATTCAGCACGGCAGTACTTGGTAATTGGCTCCCTCATGATGAAAAACTGTGCACAAATTTAACCTCAGGTAAACCACTAGATAGCACTTTGTCAAACTACTGACCTGTATCTCCAGAGATACCCTGCATTTACTTTCCTTCCCAGTTTCTCCTTGTTTCCTGAGAGAACATGGACTGGGTCCATAAAGCCTATAAAGCCCTTTGCGATATCAAATGTCAGACTTGGATATACAAATAGAATTGACATGACTTGACAATAGTTGGCCAAAAGCATTTTAAAACCATCTATCAAGGATTGAAAGTCAGCTTGAGCCTGCTTTTGTTGTTATTCAACCTGAAGGAGTTTTACTGGAATATTAATCTTGTTTATCATTTTATACTAATATTTTGTACAAACTGTATAATGACTGCTTCCAGACATAGATATATCTTTGTCCATTTTATATTTGCATATATTTTGCTATTCAACAGATTAATATCCTACTGACATGTAACACTCAGCCAGAATCTGCACAGCTATATTTCTATTCAATCATAAAGCCTCAGATCTCTTCAAATTTAAAGTTTAATCAAATGAATCTAATCCTCTAATCTTTAATTTTGATGTCTGCATGTGCTTTTTTTAATTTTCAGTATCACAAACATAGAGGTATGTACATCCTGAGGGGTAGTAAATAGAAACAATGTTTTGTATTGTTTGATTTGTCTCTCTCTGGTGCAATTTCTTGCTCTGTTGGAATGATACAAGCCAAATTAATAACAATACGGATTCAATTTGTTTTTATCATCCAGTGCTAGTAACTCATATTAATTTATTCAGCACACTTTATCTGCAGAGAATGTTCTGACACCTACCCAAAAAGTGTACCGCTTTAACACAGATTAAAGGACAACATATTCAAAACATGTTCTGAATAATTATGACTGTAAGAATAACAACACATCTGTCTAGATTTCCAGTTTAAAAATATTGTCATCGACCACATCCATCTGGTCTTGCGTTTAAACCATATTAGCATCTCTTGAGAAGAGTTTACTTGTGGTGTTTGTATTAAAATTTTAATCAATGAGTACCTGGGATTACACTTTGCCTGTCTCGTGGCAAGACCCACCAGCCTCTAAAATGTCAGATATGTAAACTTTACAAGGGTGAACTCAGTGTTTACAGGCTGCTATGCGTTCCAATATGATCGTGAGTCAAAAGGTAACATGACGTGAGTATGTGAAGTATATAAGTTTGGATGTTGTGCAGATCTCAAGGGACCTTAAAAGACTGATGCAGTCTGCAGAAGACTGATGTGGAGCGCTCCAAAGATTAGAGGAAAAAACATTCAGGATTTATTTTTCTGTCAAGTCTTTAGATATTCAAGCATGTCAATATATCCCGAAATCTGCTCTTACAAGTTGTCCCTCCTCTCTGCCAGTACTGTAAATCTAAATCTGACAGTGGTAGTTGAATTGCTGAGGAAAAGTTGCCCCACACCATCTACTCCATCTTGTTGGCTCTGACCAGTTCATGAAAATATAATGAAAGTCTCATACACATTCTTCCCTCTGGGCTCTCAGCTCTTGTGGTCAAAAATACAATGGGCAACATTAAATCAGTTACTTGGGAAAATGTTTCTAACCACGACTGAAGGAGGCCTGATGAATAATTCTTTGAAGGAAAGGGCATAAAAAACAAAAACATACAGACATTGGTTTTCTGTGTCGCTATGAGACAGCACATCAATATAAATGTTTCTGTATAAATTCCTAGAATTCATGAATTGTAACCTGAGAATAATGCACACATGGGATCAGTTCACATTTACCATGTCAGCCAGCTCACATGGAGAGGATTAGTGTGTGAATGTAGAATATGTACAGCAGTGATGTTTAGGCTCTGACCTCATCACTCCCAAGCACCCACAACCAACACAACAGAGAATGGGAAGCGATGATCACATCGACACGTGACTGCATCGCTTTCAGTTGAGCGATGTGGCAGCAAAAGAGTTAATAGAACACTGACGGGTGAAATACGCCGCCATGATTAGAAGGTCGTGTTGGATGTATTTGCATGAGAAGCATATGCCGTGTGACTGTGGCAGACAGTCGTTGGGGATGAAGGAGTGACCACGTCAAACATAATCATTTTCTTTTTCTCTGTAAAACAAATCTGCTAGGTAAAGGTGATGGATTGACCTTTCTGTGGTTAGCCTAATCCTATTAAAAGTATATTGTACCAAGGATTTTGACTTAAGATGTGGCTCAGAGGAAAAGCAAGTCATCCACCAATCACGAGATTTGGGGGTTAAGCCCCCAAGATTCCCAAGCTCCTCCTTAGGCAAGGCACTGTTGGGCCTGCACAGCTGTTCCTCCTGTATGGATGGGGTGTGAATGTAGTGTTAAAGTGCTTTGAGTGGTCAAAAATGGCAGGAAGGCGTAATACAAGTGCAGTTGATTTAAAAGAGAAAATAAGTCAAAGGCTGAGCAGCATGGTGGTGCAGTTGTTAGCACTGTTCAACCTTGAACCTTTTCTGTGTGAAGTTTGAATGTTTTCCCTGTGGCGACTCTAAATTGCCTATAGGTGTGAATGGCTGTCTCTCTCTATTGTTGGCCCTGTGATTGCCTAGGGACCAGTCCAGCGTGTACCTTACCTCTCGTTCAATGTCAGCTGGGATTGATGGAGCCAGTCCACCAATTCTTTCTTTCTTTCTTTCGCCAGGTGCGCAGCCATAACAGATTATTTGAATGTTTATGATATAATACAAATTATCTCAATACAACATAGTGCACTTCAACACAGAAAAGCCACAAATACAAGACTGCAAAACATAGCAGAGACATTTCATATGAAATAACAGGCCATGAGAACAGGAAATTTGACAATTTCATCTATTAAAAACTTGTGCATAACTCACAAAGGGCCACGTGTAGGCTGGATGAGGCAAGGAAAGAAGAGCCAAAGTGAAGAGCAAACATTAAATCAATGTGACCTCTCCAGGTAAAGTAGTAGTAGTTTGATTTATTTATTAACTGCTTTGACATTACTTGGGTTATTTATCTACTAAGTATCACTTGTAGAAATTGAAAAGTTCAAAAGCAGTATTTATAGGACAATGATACATGAAATCATTCATAAATTAGTAAAAAAAAAGTTTAGTAATTTAGTGTTTTGGCATTGATATCATTAAACAGTGTATAAAACACTTAAGCTCAGGGAGCATCTGCACCTGGGCTGCTTTTCATCTCAGGGAAATTTGACCTTTTGTTTTTGCCAATGGTTCCTTGATGTCAAGCCAAAGAAATATCACGCTCCACTGAAATGCATACAACATGTCTCAGTGAAAGTACACGCAGCTGTAGAAATTTATAGCGGTACACTATCCCAAATAAATTACTATAACAGGGAATAACAGGTTCAAAGTCTTATTTTAAAGGGTGTGGGGTGTCTTTCAGCTGATCAGCCTCCACTGTCACCATGTCTCATTTAAGATAAGAAAAAAGCATGTGACCTTTTCAAGGAAATCATGTTTTGTTAGAAAGTTTCTTTCTTATATTCAGGGAGTTTTAATCATCAAGGCAAACAACACAAGTGAGATGCTCTGGTGCCCCGTGAGACTGGTCAACCTTTTTCAAAATCCAGTAAACATGTCAAGTATTTGAGTTTTTTTTTCTTTTTATAATTTTGTCTTTGTTTTTGGATACATCAGCAAGCTAATGAAGGGGGTTATACAAACAGGCACGTTCTCTTGATAGTATCTCATTTGTTGTCATTAAAATTGTATTATAAAAGAGCATGCACTCAAATTATTAAAAATCCTTGTGACAAAAGCCATGAACAACCCAGAGGGGACAAGACATGAGTCAGTGCTGACGCTGTAATTGATCCAATCAGTTTTCATTACATTTCCAATATAAGGGCTGTGGAGGACAATGCGTTCATGTTCATGTTCATTTCATTCGTTCCATCATTTGTCTTCAGTCATCATTTTCATGATCGCCACATTTTAGAGAAGCAGCTGGGCCTGGCTTTACATGTAGCAGCAAGCAGCATGAGTGGTAGAGAACTGCATACATACAAACAGCAGTGAAGATAAATTCTTTTCATTCTTCCCATAAAATTATAAATCACTTCAGACAACTTTACACAATTTATTTATTTATTGTTTTAATACTCCTTTGACAGTGAAAGGGCAGCAGGGTGATCCAGATTAGTGATTCCTAAACTCTTTGGCCGGAGACCTCTTAAAAAAACACTATATCTACTCGCGGGCTCTCATCACAGGGTGCATATTTATATGGAACATGCTCTGTATGATTACGGCTGTGAGAATAGGAACACATTATCTAGATTTTTCACTTTAGAAATACTGTTATTGACACTACCTCTGCTGTATTAAGTGCAGGACCATCAGACCACAGTCCAGAGTCTGTGTCCACATTCCAATCTGTGGTTAGGTTTAGGCAAGAAAGGCACTTTGGTTAATGCAGGGGTGTCCAAACTACGGCCCGCGGGCCAACTGTGGCCCGTGCTCCAATTTTCATTGGCCTGCAAGAAATTCTAAAACTGTATTGGAAAGCTGCCCACACATGGAACCTGCGCTGGACTGTGTTCTTAGTCTCACCACTAGGTGGAGTAACTGCCTTGAACGAGGCAGCTTCTCTATAAAATGAGTAATAGAAGAAGAAATTTGCTGCAGGTGACCCAAAATGGCAGAATCAAGGAAACGTAAGAAAGCAAGTGAGTGTTGAAAGTTTCAGTTTACAATGGATGGGGCTGGGGGGGGGGGTGCTCTACCATTGTCATGTGCACTGGCTAAGTTGTGATTCTGTGCTGCAGCGGTTTTATTCCCTGAGATCAGAAATGGTCCAGTTTTGAAGAGAGAAGGACTCTTCATGAGCTCAGTGACCCTCTCTGGTTGGCATTTTTAGTGGATCTCACTGATCACCTGAACACACTGAACAAGAGCCTACAAGGCAAAGACCAGCTTGTACCACAACTAGTAAATGAAAGCCCACTAATGGAAAGGCTGTTTTTTTTCTTGAATCATATTCAGTTATCAAGCAGAATTTACCTACATTTGATTGATTTTGCCAACTTTAATCCACTAGAGGTGAGGCGATATACATCACCTCTAGTGGATTAAAGTCAGCAGCATAGCTCACTTCTAGTGAGTGGCCCAGCCCTTTGGATGTTTTTCTGTATGTGGCCCTCAGTGAAAAAAGTTTGGACTCCCCTGGGTTAATGGGTCAGTGAACATTTTACTAATACGTTCAGTATCAACATTTTTCTCTCTTTGCCCAACTGTCTGGTATTTTAGCGTATGTGGGAGGTGAGGCACAAACTGGTGGGATGTTCATTCAAAGGAGGAAGCACAAAATGAGTTGTCGAGTAGTTGTTTGGTGGAAAATGTGTCCTGAGAACCATTTCTGTTTCTGGAGCAATGTCACTGGTTCCGTGTGTCCAGACAATCAGACACCATCCAGACAAAAGCACGATTTTTCATGTGTTAAGCTGTTGTCGTCATGCTTCACTGTGATTGGCACAGCTGTTTCAGAGTGATTAGAACAGCGATGTGACTGGCTGAGAGATTAGTTTTTATTCACCACACCCTCTGATCTTCACTTCACTTCACCCTTATATGTACCAGAATATCTGATGGACTTGGAGACACCCAGACTGTCCGTGCAGCCAAGTCGTTCCACTTCGGTTTGTCATTGCACTTGCGGCATAGAGCTCAATGGATCATTGCTTGCAAGTGGTTCTCCACACATTCAGAGTAGGTGGAATTTCTTTTTGTTACAGCATGAAGAACAAAAAAGAAAAGGCTCAGTGCAGAAAGCCATAAGCACAACATACAGGCAGACATGACATATTATGCAATAAATAACCACAATAGAAAGAATGTTTTCTGCGTTAGACCACAAAGCTGTGGTCTTTAATGGTCCTATTCCTAAACCCCCTGTTCCTATTAAATCCCATGGTTTTTTTTTAAACTTTGCTCATTCTTTTCATGATCAAGCGTCTTCTCCTCCCTCTGAGTAGTATCGCAGCATTAATGACATGATCAACTATTTTAACAGTAATAGCCTGTCTATTCTGGACTCCATAGCACCCTTTAAAATTACAATGCCCAGACAAAATGCACAGCCATGGCTTAATGAACATACCCGCTCCATCAAGAGGCAGTTCAGAAGAGCAGAACGTAAATGGAAAGCAAATAAATCGCATGTTTCCCTCATGTCTTTACCACAACTGTTAAAAAGGCTGAATTTAGTTATTACTCTATTACTGAAACCACAGGACCCTGTTTAAGGCGGTAAACTCAATTAACCCCCTTCCCACCCCGGCCATAGAACCATCCCCTGAAAAATGTGAAGAATATTAGGCTCCAGATCACATCAACTTGATGTTTCAATTTCACCTACCATTCCAGATTCATCTAGTGGGTTTGAAGCCACCACTCTATCAGCTTTCACCAGAGCCATATCTTAAATGAAATCCTCAACCTGCCATTATTCTCATATCTTTCCTTAAGGAGGTACTTGAAATAGTTGCTCTATAGTTTCATCCCCTCCTCCTTTAAACTTGCCTTCGACCAGTCCATTCTAAAGAACTACAGTCTTGTAGCACCTTTTAACCTTGTTAAGAAAGATCCAAGATTATTATTATTAATATTTTACCGGTTGAAAAGGTGACTGGGCCTGGAAAGATTTAATTAGCTGTAGCTCTACGGTGACCGGATGTCTCGGTTTGTCTGTGATTGTCCCAGTTTCAAGCTGGGAGTCCTGACTTGTGTTAAACACTAAAAATGTCCTGGTTTTCAACAGTCACTACCAAATTGTTCTGATTTCATCACATTTAAAATAACAATTAGAATATTTACTATAATAATACTTATTTTCAGCCCTTGTATAGACATATATAATGTTCTGTCCAACTCATTACTACTATAACAATGCACCTTTTGTATGAATCTAATAGTGGTTGGTCTGTATGTGTGTCATCAAGGCTGTTGCCAGGTTATGACACTGATGTCTCTTTCTGACAGAACCTGTCAGCATGCTAACAGTCGGTCGTCTCTAAAGAGTTTCATGAGGCTAAACTCCTTCCTAAAGGGCTGAAATAATTGTTCCTGAAAACACCCATGGTGTGTGCTTGTTGCATTACTGTCTCTATCTACAAAACATTTCACTTCATACTAAATCAGTCTTATCAAAAATGATGACTTTCATCGTTTTTTTGTAAGTACTGCTATGTGTTACACCCACAATATCCTCTGCAAAACCTCTGCACTGCATCCAAATCAACAAGTTTTTAGAGCAACCCATGGCAATACTGATGAGCCAATTGTTGGTGTAATTCCTAACAGCAGAGACCCATCAGGAAATCAGTAATAGCTAGTGACATCCTAATAGTTTACAATACAAAAGACCTTCTAATAAAATGCTGTCATTTGCTGTTTTTGGCTTGAGAACACATGCATTAGCGTGCTTTCTCCGAACAAAAATACGAGCTGCAAAGGGAGTCCAGACAGACAAAAGTCTGGCAAAACAACAAAACCAGTTGTATCACTATTATTGATCATTGACAAACAACTGTTTCAAATCTTCACCAGTGCATTAAAGAATACTCTTCTGGGAAAAGTCATTGGAGTTTCTAACTTCTATGTTAAGAAGAAAATTTCATGCAAAAAATATCAGAAAATGACCCCCAATAGCATTGGCTAACTGCTGTAAAAACATAACAATAATTCAGGCTCTGTTTGACAGATTTATTATATGCTCATGGAACATTCAGCAGGCAAACTTGGAGTATATCAACTACCAAAGTGCTGATAGACAAGAAGCTTAATCAAAACCAGATTTTCCGTTTATGGCCAAGTTACAGTTTTGTTATGAATCTTCATGTAAGTTCTGTTACTAATCAATAAAGTGCAAAGAAATAAATGGATAATATGACAGTTTGTTTTCCTGGTCTAAACGTATTGGCAAACCTCATATGCAATCCTTTAACAACTTCAACCGATTAGAATACTTTCAAAAAGCAATTTAAGGGACAGTTCCCCAGGTACGCATGTTATTGTATTGTGGTATTTAATATCAGAGTTACACAACTGACCATTCACTAAAACCCCCTCCCTGCACAGCTATTATCCAATCATAGCCTTAGCAACTGTAACTACACACGACAGGCCAGTAAAGCTTTAGGTTTTCTCTACGTGTGGGAGTGCTGAGCATGGCATTGTTGAATGTGTATGATAGTGTATTTTTCCCAAGCCTTTGCAAAAACAGAAGCACAAAAGTGATGAACAGATTAAGCAATATGTGTATCTGCTCTAATGTTAGGCTCAGACAGAGCGGGTTATCCACTAATAGGAAGATCAGCAGTTCGATTGCCCTCCTCCAGTTTGTCAAAGTGTCCGTGGCCAAGATACTGAACTTCAAATTGCTCCCAAAGCTGTGTTTTGGTATATGACTAATGTGAATGTCGTGTTAAGGTGCTTTGAGTGGTTGAGAAGACTACAAAGTACGGTTAATTTACATTATTTTGTTAGGATAGAGGTTACATTGCAAAAATCTCCTATAATAACAATAAATTACTGTGTAATATTTTCTAAGAGTTTGGGCAAACATTAGCCACTCTGTCTTGCTCTGCAATTTATTTGGAATCCAGCCAACTGAGATTGTTAGTCCTCATCTTATAAGCCTTTAATGTTGCTCTCTTAAAGTTAAAAGTGAAAATGTACTGCAACAGTTACATAAGCTAAGAAGCAAAACAATGAATGAAAACAATCATGAAATAAGAGCTCTGCACTACAATATAAGACCAGTGCTGTTTCTTTATTTTCATGTCTGCTTTAGATGACCAACTGGGGATGGTGCTGACTTTAGTCTTTAGCCTTTTAGCCTTCTATTATCATGGTAAGCTGCATTATGTGATGTGTTAAAGCTAATATTTGGACAGGCACAGCAACAGTTGATAAAGGGTAGTGGGACTTGCACAACCACTCTGCAAAAGCAACATATTGTTACTTTTTTCATTCTCGGTGGTACTTTGAACACCAATGAAGTGCTTACTATTAGTGACTCGGCAGAGAAAAACATACCTATTATTTTAAGTATAGTCTGTCCCACAGTGGTAGCTGCACAGGAGGAGAAACTTAAAGAATTCCTGTGTTTTCAGTTCTACAAAATGGTGACAAAATTGCTGTTTCCTGAAGTGGTGAGTGAGCTTGAATATCACTATATTTTCCATTTTGCTTCAGCCTGCTCAAACAGTAAGAACATACATCTTTACAGCTTTTATTTATTTACATTTATTATGTATATTTTGTATGAAAAGAAACTTCCTCTACAAGTCCTGTTGATTTATACCCCCACATGTTTACATGTTCTTACCTTTGGAAATCTTTTTTTAAAGTTTAGAATGGTTGGCAGGCCTGTCGATGTGTGACGTTGCATGTGCACATAACTCTCTATGCACTTTGCATGTGGATTGACAGGTGATCTGCTGTCCGTTTCTTTTACTGTCAGATAAAAGGTTGAGCAAAGTGGAAACATGCCTCAGATGATGAAATGACACCAACCTGGAATGCCATGCTCTTCACCCATAATCCCTCTTAATCTCAGCCCCCTGAGGTCAAGCATCATTCCAGATGAGCTGCCTGCAGGAGACAGCAGCTTTCCTCAGTGTTTCAGGGCTGCAACAAGCAAGCACAGGAAACCTTAACCCTCTCGACAGGGGACTTTTTGCCCCTCACCCTCCTGTGTCTACCGCATAGTGTCAATTTACCCTCATTTTTATGATAATTGAACACTGGTTGTGCCAAGTGCACCAGCAGAAAAAGCAACAGAGACATAGTATGGTTATTGTGGGGTTTGAACTGGGCTTGTCCGAGGCTATTTCCCCCTTCCTCTGAATGGTTGAGCTCCACAGGCAATGTAAATCTATGAGATTGTGAGTATGTTGAGTGAATCCTGGACCCTGTCTTACTATTACTCAACTCAAGTTTTAAACATGAAACACACATGCAAAAAGACCCCAGAAAAAGACGCAGGATATGAGTTACCTGATGTGTTGCTTTGAGTGTAAGGAACAGAGTCGGTAAGAAGAAAACATACTGTATGTGCTGTGTGGGCTACTTTCAAAATCATATTTTTGTCCAGATGGTCAAGTTTTTCATCTTTTCCTCTGTGCTGAACTGATACCATAAAGGGGGAGGATTTCTCATTCACAGCTGCAATAAACAACATCCTTGCCAAGTCTCTGGTATCATTCTCCGATCTGCAGTATTTAGCAATGTTGCAATGCTGGAATGATCATATATTATTTTTGTGAACGTGCCAAGTCTTGACCTCTTTATCACACTTTGCCATGATCTGCTGGGAGAGACAATGGAATTATCCCGATTTAAAAATTCTCATCAGAAGTCGAATCATCGGCAAATGAATAGTTGATGGCAGGGATGGAAAGTAACACGGTATGTTTACTGAATTACTGTATTGGAGGAAATCTTTAAAGCTTAATATTGTAGTTTTTAAATTATATTCCAGACTTTATACTCACAGTACGATATTTAGTGTTAGCCCACCCAAGCTATAATATCAATTTGCTTTAATGCTGAAAAATCCCTTCTTCCCTATGAGCCATTTAAGTTTCATCTGCAGCACAGACAGTCTTGGGACAGCAAGTTTTTTTTCCTTTATTATTTGCAGCGTTTTGGCTGAAACACAATGGATTTGAAATAATGATGAAGTGACTATGAGGTTTAATTTCAGGGTCTTTTCATCCGTATTGGGTGGAAAGTCTACACTTTCAATGTGCATATAATAATTTATGCAATTTTTGGATGATAATTGGGCTAGACATACTGAGTAGGAAAGTATAGATTTTCAGTGAAAAAAAGCAGTTAAAAGTTCTTGACTTACCAGTTCAGTCCCATGACCACCATGAAACTGATGTATTTACCTTGCTGAAGAACCGACTGAGAGCAAAACCCCTTCCTAATAGGCAAGAGGAGCCAGCAGTACATGCCTGGGGAAGCACTAGCAGGGACAATAGACTACAGGCAGTCAATAAATGAGACAGGTCTAGCCTATCATTCAGAGACTGAAACCAAGAAGAAGATTGTGTCCTGCCTGAAACTTCCATGGCTCATCATTGCTAAATCCTGACCTTGGAGGAGGCACTTGCTTAGTATTTCTTGACTAGATACTGACTTTCCTCAGCTGGCAAATCAAAATCATGGGCTATTTCAAGAGCCTGTTGTTGGGGTTATTGCTCAGAACAAGAGTTGTGGTGAAATGTGTTTCCATTCTGGTGGCATGGCTGTGTGGGTGGCAATGTAAGTCTGTTTATACATTCCCCCCTGCTGTACTTTGTGTTTAGTGCTCATGAATAAATGTCAGCATGTTCACACGATAACTTAAGATCATGAGCATGGTAAACATTGTACTTGCTAAACATCTGAGATTTTTATAAATTTTAAATGTGATCATCTTGGCTAAAATCACATCTGACCATCTTCTCAACTATTAAACCTCACAATTAATCACTGAAACTTCATACTATTCATCACAGTAAGAAAACATCATCCAGAGACAGAAAATTGCAAATATATAATATAATTAAAGATATTTCAAAAGATCAACTTAGATTCAACTACAGAATATACATAGTAACAATCTGAAGCATACAGTTTCAGCATGTGAATGTGCATAAAGTGACGTATTTCCTACAGTATCATTCTTTTGTAAATAACGGGTATAAATGGATTACATCAGTATGTTGGGCATTTACATTTCACCAGCTGTTAGAGCAGCTGGGGGGATAAGAGGAATGTTGGTGGCAAGAAAAAGCCTGAAAAGGCCAGTGTGATTTCTTGACATCCTGCTGCTTTGGTGCCCAAGGGTGAAAGGATCATGATCTACATTGATTTCATTTGATTTCATTTGTCTGCAGTCACCGAAGCCTCAACTTTGTAACCTGCGTAGGTTTTGCTTTTTCGAGGCTCTTCAGAAAAAACTGGAGCCAATCAATGCTGTTGATGAAATACGTCCCTGAGTTCTGCTCTGTTGTTGTCACCACTTCGCAGATGATTACATAATTGACACATGTTTATTATTTCCTCAACAGTTTCAGTGTTGGCTCTGATGGGAAGAGGATAACACATTGGCTCCATTGAACAATTCATTGTATTCTTTCCAGCTCAATGAGGGTGCCAGTTAGACTTTATAAAAACAAAAATTCTGTGGAATAGATACTGACACACACACAGGAAACTTTTGTAATTCACAGCCCTCTGCGGAGCTTTATATTTGTCCATATCAATGGAAGGACTCATTCTACGCTTTTGTCTTGGCTTTCTATAGCAAATATTTCACAGTGGTAGATCATTTTGTTGGCACGGCCATTTCCATACGATTATTAGTAATCACAAACAGGCAAAAATACTGTTTGATCTTAACAATAGTTGACACAAAATTTCAGGGTCTGCACTCACTCTGTACATCTGTAGCATTGTTATCCAGAAATTCCAGACCAGTCTTCAAAATAAATCCAAATCACTAGCCTATACACATTATTATGTATACACACATGGCCAGAAGCTTGTGCACGTCTCACTCCACATGCTTGTGTATACTTTTGATTAGGGTTTTTTTTCATGGTTTCTTTTTTTTTTAGCTTAAATGAGATCTCAATAGTATTTGAAGTAATAGTATGCTTCCAACTTTGAGACAAAAGTTTTGGGGAAAATGTCATTCAACGTGACAGTGCACCAGAGCACAAACTGTGGTCCACAAAGAAACGGTTTTCCAAATATGGTCTGGAAGAACATGCTTGGCTTACGCAGTCAAGATCTGACAAGCAATTTGTTTGAATTAATTTGAAAGCAGCCCACGTAGTCTATACATTGCGACTGCAGTCACACCAGATTTTCCACCCCATTACTTTCTGTGAGGAACAGGTAAGGCGCAGCTATTTCCTGCTGTCACAAAGTCCACAAAAGTCCAGTTTAACTGAACTCTGTGAAAATGTGAGGCTCTCCAATGTCCGACCAGTTTAACAAAAGGAGTTGGATTGGCCTCTCTTTCAGGAAATATTGCGTATCTACATTGTTATGTGTATAGCTGCATAACAAAATGAGCACTTTTGATACTTATACCTTTACTGGTAATACTTCTGTATTTTTACTCAAGTGTGATTTTGAATATAGGATTTTTATTCAAGCAAACGATTGTAATGCTTCTTCCATCACTCAGACACTGAGGTAGTGGTGCAGTGAAGGTTCTGGGTTCAAATGTTTCCTCTAGGTGCTCCAGTTTTCTCACACAGTCAAAAGACATGCATGTTCGCTTAATTAGTGACTCTAAATGGCCCGCGGGTGTGCGTGTGAATTGCTGTCGGTCTTTATATGTCAGCCCTGTAACAGGCTGGTGATCTGTTCACGTTGTACCCCTCCTCCCTCCCAACGTGAGGTAAGATCAGCCCCCTCCAGCTCTGCAAAGGATAGGAAGGCATAGATGATGGACGGACGGAGCCGTAACCAACACCTTTGGGACAAACTAGAATGCTGATATTTATGCTCAACCTCACTAATGTTCTTTTGGCTCAATGGGAGTAAATCACTGCAGTCAGTTTCCAGAATCTGAAAGTCTTCCCAGAAGAGTGGAGGTTGTTACAGAACATTAATGCCCATGGTTTTGGACTAAGATGTCATCGAGGACATGCAGGTCATGTTTCGGTGTTGTGCCATATACTGGAGGTATGTGTGTATGTGTGTGTGTTTGAGAAACCTACACACACATATGCTGTAGGTGTCGTGGTAAAAATCCTCCTGTTTCCCAACTCTTGACAGTTCTTCACTCAATTTTCTGCGGTTTAAAGCCTAATCACATGTCTATGTATAAGGCTCTAGAAAAATCCCCAAATGCTGATGCCCCTTCGTCTCTTGCTCTGCTTCCAGGCTGCTGGTACGGGGTTGACTAAGCTGTCAGTGTTATTAGTGGTAAGGGAGGTTTCAGCTGTGGGCCAAGGGGGCAGCCTTGTGTGTATATACCTCAGGAAATGTCTATGAAAACAAGCTCTTAAATATATAAACCCACTGTTCTGATTTCCTTCAGTTTTGTGCATTAGAAACCAGACATGTGAGCAAATAGCATGGAGTCTTATGTAATTTCAGTACAAACAATATTGAATTATGTCTATTACATCCTGATGATTAATATGCATTTTACAAGGAAACTAGTGTCAGGCATCATGCCAAACTTATTACTCTTTTAGAATACTGTAGGACTTAAGTGAATGATACATATCATTTGGGTAAAAGCTATTCCAAGACAAACAGGCTATGACTTTCATGTGCCTGAGACCGGTGTTTAACGTACAAAGCAAGGCAAGGCATCTTGCTAGAGCATATAGAGATTCTCTGCAGTCTGATACGCTAAGTCACAAGGAATTTATACAAGCCACAAAAATGCAATTAGGTGTGGGGGTAATATTTGTCTCATCCATACACGTCCCATTTTTCATCCTATATTAACCCTGTTTCAACCAACCTCATGAGAAACCAGATGGCTGAAATAATTTCTTTGATCCACACTGTCACTTCAAATCTTCACCCTCCACTGACATAAAACACATCTCTCAGTCCCATTTCCCAGCTCAGTGGCTTTTGCCAGAACAGCTGCCTTACATGCGGTATAATGATCCTCAAGTGTTTACGTTTCCAAAGGCCTTATATTCTAGAGATTGTACTGTGGTATTCTTGCTGGTTGTAATGGCGTAGAAATCAGGAACCAACCAGAGAAGTTTCATGTCGTTCAAAGAGGAAAAAGAAAATAGAAAAAAAATGCAGTAATAGTCAGAAAGGTCCATTGAAATGTCTCTGGGGAAGCTTTTGATGGTAATAGAGTTTGACAGGGAGGCTGAAAATCGTTCTGGTTCTGATAGAGGGGTTTGCGTTATGGCCTCAGATGCTAACAAACTTCATTAATGGAAGCATCTGTGTATTTTGTACATGGCTACAATGCATCCCCTTGTTGTTGACAGCACACAAAGCCATTCTGAATCAAAATCTAAAATCATAATTACTTTCAGACCAGAGTGCTGCAGTTTGTTCGAATGTTTTAAGTATCTGTGCACTTTCATGTGCATCATACTCGCTCTGGCTGACATTTGTGTGACTAGAGGAGTGATTTTGTTGGTGAGAAGCATGGGCTCGCCGTCTCTGTGAAGCCTGTTTGAAGCACTGATTTACTTTGGATGAGTCACTTTCCTCACATACAGAGCTGTGACATTCTCACCTAAAGAAAAAGAAGAGGAAAAGAAAAGTTTTGTTTTCCAAGTTCATGGACTCAGTATTTAATCCTGGCGTTGTGTTAACCATAAAAGCAGGCTCTCTAATGGTGGTAAGGTAACTTAGATGCTGAGAGTGAATTATGATAAGAGATGTAGAAGGTGAAGCATGTAATCATAAATGTGGCTCAGACGTTACTTATTGCTAAAACAATTTTAAAACACTTGCTCTCAAACGGTCTACATGAGATTTATACTGCTTTCATAAATTCACGTGTCCTATCTCGCATTCCATAAGAAGCACAGAAATGCAGCTGTTTTATCTTGGAAAAAAAGCACCACAGTAAACAATTACCAGCCCCATTTTATATGCCTTAACATTCACATGCAGTTCATTTGTGGATCATGATTTATGTTTACTAGAAACATTTAGTTCCACAGCAGAAAGCAGTGTGGTGCTTACACAGCACAAGGAAAAGTAAGGGTAAGGCAATCAATGATAATGAAGGCTTGTGTGTGTATTCTATCTCATACTTACAGTCAGCCTAAGTTTACTTTTTCAAAATATTTAACCAAGACCACAATTATTTCCCTGACCTGAATGGAATACTCCACCAAATATCAATTCTTTGAGTAACCAAATACTCACTCTCTTTAAGCTTGAAAGGTTGCTCTAAAAAATGTGCTAGTTTGTGACAAACAACTGATTAAATATGTTACTTCTCACGCATGAGGAGGCAACAGTTCCACAGGGAAGCAGTTTTTGAACTTTAACCATATTGGACTAACTGCGATTGTCTGGCACTCATTTAGCTCAAGTTAATTACCCTGTAACAGTAACATCCACTGGGATTAGAATTGAAATTCCTGATTACCAGTCTGCTACTGGCTTCTCTTAAACCTGGGAACAAGGTCCTGATGGGTTTCAGATTCTGTTGTTGATGCATTAAAGCCAACACCATCAGATTGCAACCGGGTTGCATCACATACATTATCATTTCAAGAACATCCAGCACTGCTTTTGTTGGACCATGTCTTGGTAGAGGTCTTCGTCGGAACAAATTCCAAAACAAGATTTTGTGTGTAAAATTTAGCTTCAACCTCTTCCATATGCAGCGTAGGAACATCTCGTTGAAATCAGTTTGTACTGGATGTGGAAACTCCAAGTGTGGCAGGTCTTATTTCTTAAGTATCTGCTGTATCACTTACCTAGAAGATGTAAACTATGAAAATGACAAAAGTTAACCCCTTCTGCAACCTATAACCTTTTCATGGTGCTTATCTTAAAACACTGAATCCAAGCGTGATGGTGTGTTTATCATTGCTCTCCACTGTCCCCAAGGGTAACTTTGCATCGTAAAAAAATCCATGGGATTTCACATGGTTCCCATTTGTTAAAAGAGTTGTTCTCCTCTACCATATGGTCTGATTTTAGCCCATTTTTGGCAGACACAAGCAAAGTGGCAAACTGGCCTCCAATGAGAGGATTTGAGGATGAAAAGCTCCTGTACTGAGCCAGGATTCACACTACGAATGACTCCCTGAACACTGCACAGCAGGTGGAAACAGTTGGACTTCATCAAATGTGTTTACGTAGTTAGGTTATTGAGTATGTTTTGGTTGCCAGGTATTTACTGTTACTCTGTTTGTTTCTATGAATCAGTACGTCTTGTACGTCAGGTTTGTTTTGAAAATGTCTAGGATGTGTATTCAACATTGCAGTTTTTTCCCCCAAAATAATATGAATGTCATACATCTGTTCTCATTTTTTTGCCCATTTGGAAATTATGTGGTTTAATTTTGTAGCGCGGCACGGGCACGCACGCACACACACACACACACACACACACACACACACACACGCTGGTGGTGAATGTATCTTATTCTTTCTGTTTTGTATATTTAGACACATCTAAAAATCCAGTTCATAAGCCTTGCTCAGATGCTCTGATGGATAAAACGTTTGATTCTTATATTTTGATATCCACTATCATACTATAAACATAGATTTATCATTTGACTTGATTGATTAATTATACAATCACAAACAGCTTGTTCAAATAAAATGACATTTGCAAGAATGTTGGCATAAAGTATATTATTGTGTAGTTTATACCTAGAAAATTGATCAATCTTCCTGCATTCCACACTCAGAATCACTTCGCACTTTTGAGCTTGGAAACAGCACTTTGACTAAAAGATTCTCAGGACATGATGAATAGCTTGAACATTTCCAGAACATTCAGCTAAATTATGCAGCTTTCATCCACAGATGGAGTTTGCTCAGTTGTCATGGAGATGGATAACCTGTTCAACGGTAAAAACTATAAAAAATTATCAAAAGCAGAACCAACAGATTTTATGGCCGTGTTTGTGTTCACAACACTGCAACATGCAAGCATGTTTTTGTTGCATTTTTTCTCTTTAACAGTGTAACAGAGAGATTCTCTTCTCAAATCTGCACCTCTTGAGGGGTCAAAAGTCACTGCTGCCAAATACCACCCATGTCACAGGGAGATATCAATTGTGCTGCCCAAATGTAATACATTTGGAGGAATGTGGTCAAAATATTGCCTAAGAGCTGGCTTGTCCTGTTCAATGATGGTCTTTGTAACTACTGGAGGACCCTATTGCTCTATTGTCCTTAAAGTGTTTTCTCATGGTCAGTGTTGACTCATTAAACATTAACTGTTCCACTGAGTAATTGCATGCCCATACACTCCCTCCTAACTCTTTGATTCTCAGCTGATGAGATTTGGGCTATTGCTGTGCTTTCCTGACTGCATGCCAAGGTTCCCAGCCGAGCAGACGATGAGAAACAGGCAAATCCTTTCCAGATGTTCCGACCAATAGCCCTCATTTATCGACCGAGGACTCCAAAAAAACAGGGGTGATTTCCTTTCTTTCCACAGCAGCAGGCCTCATCCCTGGTGTCCCCGACTGGTGGTCAAAATATACGCTCATGTTTGTGGCTTCACTGACTACCCCTGTGGGGGCCTCATAAATTGAAATAACACAACCTTGTCACTGCAGAGCACGTAAATGCATGCTACCAGCAGACAGTGTTTACATATTTAAGAAGGGAATGAAGAAAGCACATGTGACCATCGGAACCTTTCACTGCATAAAAAGATTATTGTTTTGGATTGAACGAAGCAGCTTACTTTATATTATAGAAAATAAACATTGTGATTTTGTGGCTCATGTGGTTTCAGACATGTGCACCAATATAGCTGTCTTTGCTCGTGTTACTATTTCCTGCCTTTTCCTAACTCACTCATGCGGGCCACCATGCTTCTGTCAGGCCAGCGCGCGTAATGTTTTCTTAGAATGAAAAAGATCATGTTGCTGCTTTTAATGTGGTTAAAACTCAATAGTCAAGTCATTGGGGAGGAATAAAAGTTCTCCAAGTGTTCAAAACTTATAAGCCGACGTTTTCATCCCTTGTGGAAATTTACACCAGAAGACTAACAAAAACAGGACACAATATTCTTCAAACCTCCTCTAACCCTGCAAATCATCTTTTTAACTTCCTTCTTTTAAATGACTAAAAAGTATCAGAACCAGAGCAGCCATGTTCTGCAACAGCACTTATCCAGATGCTGTTCATATCATTAACTCTTAAATCATGAATGTGCTGTTATTACTCCTGTCTGTGACACCCAGTAAGGGTATGTATACAATCGTGTACAGTATAGATTGGTATGTTAGTGATAGCCTCTGCATGGGAATCTTTGTTTTAATTATTTGTTACTATTACTTAAATCATCTTTATGTCCAAAGGGTTCATTGTATGTGAGGCAGGTTCTTGTTCTTGGATTGTGTGAGCTCACCAAACCAAATTTCTGTGAGCTGTGTTGACATGGCAATAAGATATTGAAAGCTGAAATTAAGCTGATCAAAGACAAACAAAGAATGAATTGTATTCCATCTAAAAATGACATGTTCCCCAAAACATAGCATATTATTGTGATGTAAAGATGATTGAAATGCTAAAAGGGAGGCACAGTCGTCAGTCAGTCTTTATTCATATACAGCCAGTTCATAACAAACATTATCTGAAGACACTTTTTATATACAGAAAGTAAAGACCCTTTAATCAAGAGAGACCCAACAATTCAAGAATTCAAAATAAACTATTTGAGAATCCTCACGTGAAAAAGCACCAGACAACAAAGACAAAGAAAAACTCCTCTTTAACAGGAAGAACCCTCAGAGGTTTGGGCGGCTGTCAGTCTGGACTCCTAGCTTCCAAGTAAAACAGGCTTTAAAATAAGCCACAGCCATGTGGAGAGGCTTGGTTGCACAGTGGATGCTACGTAGGTGTTAGCTGTGAGGAGTTATGGTTGAATGTGTGTTTGTGTGTGATGGTGAAGTGATAGTGATTTCAGCTTCAACTTTTAAGTCAACATGGACAAGATGGACATTACAGCTACAAATCCATGACACTTGGGAGAGCTCAATCCACTGATGTAGATCATTCAACATGATCAAAAGCTCCAGAACAGCTCCTTAATGGACCTTGTAGTGAGTCTTTTCACAACTGCTGTTTCTAAGGACAAGAATGAACTTTAATGTTTAGTTTCACAATCTGTCTTCTTCTTTTGTTGATATGATGCTCACTTGGTGCGTATTCCACAATAAGGGTGCGTTTAATCAAATTACAAAAGAAATAAAAAATGGAATTCCATAGTATTCCATTATAGGACCGGCTGGGGCTTTAGGAAATAATAAGGTTGGTATTTATAGTGGTCTGTGTGCACTCCTCCTAATTCCGTCTTCCAGGCAATAGGGCGCATACACAATGCACAGTGGACAATAGATTGGGGTTGTACGGGGCCAATAGGGGCCCGATAGCAAATAGAGTGACTGATTGCACAAATACCAATTTAAATTTTGTGTGCAAGGCAACAGGCTTTTTGTAGAAACAAAGCTGAGTTTAGGTCAGGATGTTCCAGAAAGAGATTGTCTATAAGAGGTTCAAAGTGTATGAAGGCATCTCCTCAGGTGATATCTCATAGTATCCAACACAGCAGCTACTGGTTCTTATCGTCACTCTTTGGATGACCTCTTGCACCCCCATTGAGATACCTCAGCAACGCTTGGCGTAAACACCATCAGTCATTTCTGCATGACAACATTTCAGCTTAGCCAGCGTGACCTTTATTCAGTATGCATCAGTGTTACTCAGTTCCATCATTTTATCATGTAGTAATCTATTAGCCACAGGGTCTCATCTCATCCCATGTAATCAAAAAATTAAAACAAAGATTGCCCTCCTTGACCCCAGTGACGTGAATTCACTTTCTGTGCCGGATGTCAGACAGGAACCAGCAAAGAAGATATCTGTGATGATTATGTTTAAAAGCAGATCAAATATCGAGTATTTAATGTAATGGACTGTGACAGAGCAAAGATGTGCTTCAGAAAAATGCAGAATGACAAATGTTCTTTTACCTCAGGATAACTCTTCTTGCAGTTGTGGCAGCTTGAATTTCATCTCCTTGTGTTTGTATTGAAGCAGCAGTGAGCATAATAGATTTTACAGTAAATGTTTTGTCTCAGTGACATGCGGGTGAATATACAGGGAAGATTTCCCAGTGAATCAGATGGTTTCCCCAGATTTACACTGATTATTTCATTATAAGATCATGCTCTATACAACATTTGAGTCTTCAGTCTAGTTCCAGGTGTGACACTTCAAACATCACAGGTCCAAGTCTTTGTTATGCTGTCTGCGGTTTTAGCTTCAGAGGATGGCCTTTGCTGTTATGGAATATTGAATTAAGTAGTTTATTTAGTATGGAAACTTTCACACAGCAAGATAACCAAGTGCTTCCCAAGAGGAAAAACTATTAAAAAATAAAACAAATCATAATCATCAGTACTTAAATTCATCATCAGTCTCCTTAAAGTAAATCTTCGCACTCATATTTCATACATACAGTTTGTAAATAATATTCAGGAAAGACCTTTTGGCTAAATTTCACATTCATATGCTGAAGTAACTTTATCTAATTATTGAGATTAATTCCAAATGTGCAAACACAGTGTCATATTAGTTTATTTTGTTACAGGAATGTTTTTGCATTGATAACAATTTGTTTGTTTGCAGTGCTAATTGAGTTGTTGAGAAAATGAGCTATGCAGCTTATCTTGAAAATGCAGTTAGCTGGTTTGAATGTCTTTTGCTCAGGAAAGGAAGAAACGCATCCCTGCGTGAGGAGATATCTCTGCTGACACCTGCAATAATCCAAACATGTTTGACAGAATGTGTGTGATCAAACCCAGCTTCTGATTATTCTTTTAAAGGGATACATGAGCTTTGAAAAGCACTCTAATAATTTATAGCAGAATAATATATTCAGCAGGATGTTTAGAGAGTATGTGAGGTGAAGTGAACAAGCATTTAAGTGTTTGTTATTATCCCAGACATACTTATATACATACATGCTTTAGTTGTGTTTCCACAAGACTTGCACTATATGCACTAATGCTTTTATGTCATAATTCTACAGACCTGGACAGAGAAATGCATACGAATATGTTTTAGATCATGAATGAACATTACATGAAATATGAGCATCAGTTTTCCAGTGTTTGGGTTGTGATCTTGATAACATGCTCTAAACATTGATTTTAATCTTTTAAATGGAACAAAATTGACTTGGTAGATTGCAACGAAGGGTAATAATCTCCCTAATAAGCTGTTGCTTTCACAGTCAACACTGAATATTGAAGTTTGGGGTCATGTCAGTGCAAGGAGACAGCTGATATCCATTCACCACGTTCTTCAATATGCCCAATAAATTTCAAGCAAATGTTTGCAATATGTTGGTTAAAGACAGACAACAAGTAATTACGTATAAATACAGTAATGAGACAATCTCCTTTTAAAAAGAAGACAATGTTAAACAAAAATAGTCCTCTAGGAGAGCATGAAGAAAATATTTGCCTCAGCTGAAAAAAATCTGGAAGAAGTTAAAGAGGAATGTTGTCCTAAAAATGCTTAAAGGAATTCAAGGGTCAGCTGAAGTGTAAGCACAAAGTTTAAGCACTGAATGGAAATAAAATATCACTTGAAGTGAAGTGATAAACCAAACGGAAAATGTTAGTTCAACTGCTGAAACCATCATTCAGGTGTTACTTGAAGTGCAAGCAGTAAAAGCATGCAGTCAAAGTGACACTTGTAGTGAAGGGCCTTAAAGTGGTTTGATAGGTCAATTTTTCATGAAATCTCTTTATATTTCTAAAGCCTGGTTTAGTTATGATTTAGTTTTTTTAGTTAAGAGATGGTGATTGAAAAGGGGATATTAGGAAATTGAACTAATACAGCTTTTTCTGTTGCAGCACTGCTCTAATTTTATAATCAGAGTGTGCCCTGCAGGTGAATCGTTGCCCTGTATTTCACCACATGTTGAACTGTATACATGAGTATTCATAGTATATCCTTCCATGCATTCTTAGGGTCAGGGGAAGAACAATAAGAGACAATTTGTGGAAGGGGATATTTCTACATGCACTTCCTTAAAGCTTGCCCCATCCTGAGTTAAAAAACGAAGTGGCCTTAACTCTAAAGCCACTTGTGTTGTTTTAATTAACTTAACCACAAAATGCATTCCTAACATGTATGACATCAGCTTTCTAGTGACAAACAGCAGATGGTCCAAATAGGAGACATCATTGACTTCCTGCTATAAACCCAGTTGCTCCATGGGAATATTGTGCCCTCGTTCAATCCCCAACTTCCAGTTTGAAGTCACTTGCTCACACTCATGTATACCATCGAGGAAATAATAGGCATGTGGTCTAGTCGCTGGCTATTAAATTGCTAGAAACATAAAGATCACGTGACGCATGAAAACATTTTCTTTAGAGTCACTGTCTCTACAAAGTTAGAGAAATTTAGTGGCAAATCAAACAAGATGATATAAGATTAATGAATGGTGAAAATGGCTTACTGGAGCATACTCAATCCAAGGTGTTATTTCTGAGAAGCATTTTCTACCTCTAATGCAGGCAAAACAACCCCCAAGCCTCCATTTCCTGTATTACCTCACAGTTTACTGAAGGAGTGAAAACTGTAAATGACTGAAAAGGTTGCTGATCCAGAATACACATGTGAATGCCCCCCTCCCCTCCCACACACACCTTCCCATCAGCCTCATACCCACTATTAACAGTAACACCTTTCACAGCTCCTGTAGTGGGAACCATTTGTTGACTGTCAATCATTCCGGCGTTGATTAGCTTGTTGTGAGTAAAAGCAGGGTCTTGTGAGATAGAGCTCGGATCCATTAGAGCAGTAATGTTTTGACAGGAAAACACGTGCGTGTTCCCATGACGTGAACAGGATGGAACTATTACATTAGTTTTCAAGCTGTTTCTGTGTAAACACTGTAAGATAAATGGAGTAGCTGCTCTTGTTTAGGCTGTTCTATTTATTTGGCTACTTTCAACGAGCATGCATGAAGAAATGGAAATGAGATCGGCACATGCAACTCCTGTCCTGTTTACTTTTCTAATGGAAAGTTGAGACCTCTGAATAAAGTTTATGTATTTGGTTTTGGATTTGTTTAAGAAATGTAAGTTAATTCTGTGGTTGAATCAAGTGGATATTTTGAAGTACAGCTTTGTACAAAAGAGGGGTCATCTCATCCTTTCTTTGTAGTCACATTAGATGCTGGTTGAGGATGAAGCCCTGACTTTTCCTCTTGTGCCACCATGAGGTTGACGCTTATATTTTGTTTTTATTTAGTGAAATGCTTTGACAGCTATCTAATGAATTGCCATGGAATTTGGCACAGAACTACCTTTTCATCTTGCGCTGTCAAAGTTTCCTAATGACTTTGGTGACCTCGTGACTTTTGATCTGGCGTCATCATCACTTTAGATCAAAAACCTGCAAAAAATATTGGAACCTTAAACTGGACGACATGTTTTTTTGCTCACATGCAAACAAAAATGTTCATGGGAAACATACCTGCCAGCATGTTTAATTGTGAGGATGTTAGCAGGCCAACATTAGCATTTAGCTCACTGCACCCTTGTGGCCTCACAGAGATGCTAGCACAGTTATAAATCATTACTCATTACACTATATGCTGCAGATATTACTGATTGCACTGCGTTAAAAGGATATGGCTGATAAAGATCAAAGTTTTCACCAGGATGGAGGAGGAGATCAGTGTGATCAGTGTATTTGTTCAGGTGAATTACTGTGCTATTTCCTCCGTTCTTAAACTAAAACCATATTTATGCTACAGAAAGAATGTTGACTGACCGAATATGTGGGAATATTTGAGAATGAGGGAATTCATAAAGCATCCTGATGAGGCAGGCAACAGAGCATAGCGGACAAGACAATATTTGGGATTTTGGAGGATGAAGGCAATCCTCTTCACAAACTCATACTGTGGAACGGTTTAATGAACACAGAGGCAGACTAACTTCTCCTTCATCCTCCTGGGTATAAAACAGTATTACAAGAGGTTTTATTTTAATGGATGGCAAGAATCTGAGCACTTGTTTTCTATAATTCTTCTGCGTTACATTCTATATTTTCTTTTTGTTAGAGGATGGTAATGATGGCACCACTGCAATGTTCTTAGTTTTAAGATTGAATGAGATAAAGCCGAACCCCTCGAAGCTCACATTTTTAAAGGTCGGATGGATTGGTCTTTAGCTTCAGACCTTCAAATCACACACCATCTAGACCAGACACAAAGGGACACCTGAGATTGTTGGCTGGATGGCTTTGAAACAACTCCTCTTCAACTTGAGACCATAGCTAGTGATTAGGGATGAGGACCTGGAGGAGTGAAAATATAGTTAGTGCACCTTCAGTGAAAGATTCAATTTAAGGTAAGGAGACTAGAGATCCAGAGATGTGACAATCGTGTGTGTGTGTGTGTGTTTGTGTGTGTGTGCACGCGCCTCGTCTACATTCTTACCACGAATCCACCTGCTACCCTGTCAGACACGTAATTGGTCCAAACAGCAAGTGACAAGAGTGTGATGCTAACAAAATAACTACTCTATAGATTCTCTCACCTTTTTTGCAACAAAGATTGGGGGTTTAGAAAGCCTACCTCAGTATCACATGAAAACCTCTTATTTGCAGTAGCATGGAGGGGTGAAAATAGAGTGACTGCTTGTCATCCATAATCAGACTTGCAAAGACATAACAAGTTCATTAAATATAGACAGCACAGATTAGACTGTTGGTTGTTCTATATCTTAGAATCTTCTCTCAGTAATTCCTACGAATGACCCCTTAAAAAGATATTGTGATTATAGAGTAATTGACTTTAAATACTATATTACTTAACCTGAAATAAATAGAAGACTGATGGAGGTAGGATATATTGAAGAAAGCAAGCTTTCTAGTGGAGGTGGTTTTCTTTTCCATAGCCTGTGACTCAATATTTAATCGGGGCCTCCCACCAAAACACTGCAGCATGATTTACAGATGGATTTGGGATATGGGACTTACTTAGCGTGGAGCCTGTGTCTGTGACGTCGCGAATAACTTTTCATGACATACAATGTCAGATCTAATACCGTATAAGGCCTCAATGAATTCCATCAGTTGTCTGTAGCCTGTAGTTTGCGTAAATTGGAGGATGATGTTGACAGTCTGGGGCCAGCACATCTGTCTAACAGACCTGAACACTCTTACGTGTGGGACTGAATGATTTGCAACAAATCTACCAGGATCACTTGAGACAACTAAAATCTACAAAGGAATTTTTATATCTAATTAATTTTTTAAAGGCAGTGTTATAAGATTAAACGAAAAATCAGACATGCCTAATGACACAATAGCATGATGACACTTCCAAAAGCATTTATATGGGTATTAGCCAAAACTGTTACAGACTCATGATTATTTCCTGGATGCATGTGTGTATATGTACATATATACATATAAATCGTTTTTTTAATTTTATTTTATAACTTCTCCTGTTCTATTCTAAGTTTAATTGTCATTTGTTCTACGTGCGTTGCATGAACGGGCTATAACTTCCATTTTGATATTCAACCCTGTGTTATAAAATGACACATAAACTACCATGATACCTTGATTTATTTAGCTTTTCTGGTCATTCAATTTGATTCTTGTATGATATGCTTGGCATCTTGACGATGTCCTGTCACAAAGATGGTTAACATGTAATGGGCATTTGGCATTTTAATTAAAATATGACTCTGACTCATTGATTCCTGTCTTAAAAATATTCTACATCCCAGCAGCTGACAACATCATGGACTGTTAATGAGAGCTGACTCCAGATATTAGGTCTCATATCAGGGTGGTTGAGCACAGCTGGCATGATGCTGCGGTATCAGGGGTTCAACTATAACATCCCATATTGTATTTCTGTGTAATTGAAATGGTCAGAGGGAAATTAATGTATTGTATGTCATACGTTACATTTATTTTTTACAGTTTAATACAGTTTAATATTGTATGTATTTCTGTTACAGTGTATTTTTCTACAGATAATAATTTCAGATAAGTTCCCTCTTGAAGTGAAAACAGCAGTTTGATTTCATAAATAAGGTTCTCTGACTAGGTTTTTCCTGGGCTTTCAAATAAATCTCACAGACTAAAAGGGAGAATTTGGGTGAGTATACCTTGCCAAACTATTATAGTTTTCATATGATTTTTCTCTGAAAGTGACAAATAAATAACTTTTTATTTTTACATAATTTTTATCAAAGAGCAAATTTCTTAAAATGACAAACTGTGGGGGTAAAACATTTAATTTGTCTGTTCTAAAACTTTGAATCTCTTTGTTGTAATCCACAACATATGAGTTTTTACAACATTAGGATATCATAATGCAACTCACTTAAACTAACCTCCTCTGAATAATAATTAGCATAGTTGAACATCACTGAAGAAAGATTTTATTTTTGTCATGCAAACTACAACATTGCCACAAACCTATACCTCGACCATGAGACATATTTGAAGTTTATGTCTTCTGTTTGCAATGAATAAAAAAATAAAACATTCATATAATGGCATTTTTTCTCAAACCAGCTTGTTTTAGTTTTTGGTTTCCCTGTAGGAATACGCTGTAAGTACGACTTGGCTTCTGCAGGCAAACATTTCTTATTGGCAGTAAATCCAAATTTTCATGGCACTAGAAAAATATGTTTGATGCCTCAGTGCTTCCAAATGTAAGACTATAACCACTCGTTTCCCCAGAATGGTTAAGCAAAAGCAGACATTAAGCATACATTATAATGTTCAGTCTCAAGGTCCCAGGGGTCAGACTGCCTTTCATTCAATTTTATGGCATTTTTTTGATACACATCAGTAGTTTCGTTAGATTGCATTACATAAGGTATTTCAGTTAATCTATCCACCAGAAATGTGATATACAAAAATACCAATTTCCTCTGCATATTTAGGGCTGTAATTCCCCCTTCCCTGCTTTTAAGTTAGATACATGTAATACATTACAAAGCTGAAATGAGAATGAATCATTTTTTGAGTATCTAATCAACAGTACAACTTCAATTAATGTTACAGATGCTTGTGATGTAATTGAAACCATGGCAAATTGTTTCCCTAAATTGTTTTCATTTTTGGAGATGCTGTTGTGGTGTCATCTCTTTTGGATAGAGCTGACTGCAACCACTTGCTATTATTTCCAGATAATTATTATCTCCTCATACTCCACCCCACCCCTCAAATCACTTTGGAAAACTGACTGGTTTACAGAATTAAAAAGAAAAAAAATCAGTTTGTGTGTTTGTTGTTATTCATTTTCACATTACCTCAATTCCTTTTTTTAAAAACATTGGCACATTATTGTACCATATGCCAAAGGGGTACACTGTAACAGTTATGTGCCTAAATCAAAAAAATCTACTGGTTCTGAATGACTTCATTGGGTTGACCAAGACAAAATGTGTAGAACTAGGGTATTTTGCAAAAGCAGGTCCTATTAGTGCCGGCAAACATATGATTTCAAGACAAATGTTACCATCAAGTGGTGAACTTATGCCATCACACAAACAACCCTCCGTGCCTTGTAAACCAACCTTTTACACTCATTGAATCCGATTGGTCAGTGAAACCAGTCGTCATTTCAAACTCATTTCTGATTGGTTCCTTGAAAACCGACAGTCAGCACGTTTTTCTGAGCAAACGTTCCTCAGCCTTAGCTTTTTGATAGCGGTCTGGATCCGACAATCAACAGGTTAGTGTTTCTGTAACAAATGCGTGTAGGATAAATTACCAACATGCTTACGGGAATGAGATAACTATACCTTTACGTACCCTCTTTTTATTCGTCTTTAAGTTATCGTTCGTGGAAACCCAACTTCAGTTAGTGCCCATCTCGGCTTTCATTTTAAGCGTTTGCTAATTAGCATTGAGTTAGCAAGGTTAAGTTTGTTTCATCCACGTTAGCGTTAGTTAGCATACGACTCTAGCACGAGTATCTTTGAACCGAGGCGAGGTTTGATATTAAGTTTCGATGTTTCGGCGCCGTGGCCATAATCCCGATCGTGCTCGGCTCTGCCACAAATCCAGTTTAAATGTGGCGGTTTGCATCATTTGTGAAGTGACGACGTGGGAGGCGCAGCACGGAGCCAACTGAGGCTAATGTTGCTAGGCAACAAATAATCCGGAATACAAGCATCTAGGTTTTTCTTTTGGCGTAGCAATAGTAGAGGTAGTAGTGAAATAGTGAGTTTATAAAATTCCCAACATCAGGAAAACGGATAACCTCTGGTAGATAGGTTAGCATACCGTTTGTACAGACAGTTACCATGGTAACAAGCCACACGATATAACGCTAACTACGTTCATATAAACAACGCAGAGTAACGTAAACCAATAAGGATATGTTCGTTTTTGTGCATCTTAATCCCATCTATATCGGTGAACTACTGAAAGCTAACATGCTTTGTCAAGCCCAAGTGCTAAGTAACGTTGCGGAGGACGTCTTGGCGTAAGGTATGATAAAGAAAATGAGGGGAGCTAGCTTAGTTAACCTTTACTTAAACGCTGCCGCTAGCATGGCAGCTGGGTTTTCACCGTCACCTAACGCTGTGTTGAAGTAATTGGATACTAAACGTAATGCGTGTTGCTTCTGGGTGTTAAGTGTAAAGGTGATTACTAAGCCGTGCGTGCGCGAAAGGAACACCTTGAGGAACAGTATTTTTGGCACTTAACCCAGCGTCAGTTATATTTTATATCAACCAACACCGCAGTGTTTCAGTGCGGTTTTATAGGCTTCTAATCCGCTTTGTACGTCTTATTTTTAGGGATGGGAGAGCCGCCTGCGGTGATCCTCCAGCACCAGATGAGTGGCAGGTAGTGACTGTGCAAAAGCAATGTTGTGCTGTCGTGTACAATGAAGAAGATATTCAGCTTTACCAAGAAAAAGAAGAATCAGTCTGGTACTCCTGACAGTGGGAGTGTGCTTTCTTTTGGCTATGATCTAAAAGACAAGGACCTCGGGAAGGTGCACAAGGCTGCATCAGTGGGTGATTTGGCAAAGTTGAAGCAGCTTGCTAAAAAGAATGATATCAATCAACTTGACAAGGAGAACAGGTACGTGGGTTGCCACATCCTTGAATATGTTTTTGCTGGATTAATTGCTGCCTACAATATACCTTGGTAATGCAGATTATATGAATGGTTTAATAAAATGCCATGATCACTTGACATGATCTACAACTCCCTTGAACCATATTAGAGCCTCTGATTTTCAGTCTGTCTTATCCCTCACAGATGTGTAATGCCAAGCAAAGAGATATATTAGATTTCAAAAATACTGCTGTGCCAGAGATATAAAGATAATGTGGGCGCTCTAGGTTACATCAATGAGTATGATCTGCAGTGTGGAATATTTTTCGTGTATTACAGTGAAGTCATTTTAAAGTGATGTTCAGTATATTATAACTGATAACAGGAAACTGACAGCTGTTTTTAGCTCCAAGTAAAATGTTCATGACACTCCATTGTTTCTTTTCTACTTGTGTTACAAGGTTGGATCTGGTTACCATTTTACAATTAGCATGTGCCAGAAGTAACTGAGTGGTGTGCGTGAAGTACTTCAGGCAATTTACAGAATGGCTTGTAAAAAGTTGTGGCAGGTGTTGAATTTGATAGAATTTGCGAAATGTTCCGTTAACCTCTATTTATCAAACCATTTGCAATGTTAAGCTGTACATGCTGTAAAATATTCTTTTTGTAACTGTATATTAGTTTTGGTAATAATATTTCTCAGCCAATAACTATGACATCATTTGGTTTCTGAATGTAATGTAGTAAAGAAAATCATGATTTAAGAAGAACATCATTGATATATATTATATGAGGCCCTGCAATGAAGTATTAGAACATTTAAATAAATGTTTTGATGCAAAAATTGGTTAAGACCTAAGTTAAAAATAGCTGGAAAATTCTTGGAAAGGCCGATGGAAGTGTTTGAGTGTGTACAAGAATGCTTGCATATGAGAAACTCTCTCCTTTACTGTTACAGAACTGCGCTCCATATTGCCTGCGCTAGTGGACATGTTGAGGTGGTGCAGTTCCTCGTTGAGAGCAAAGCCAAGCTTAACCTATGCGACAATCAAAATAGATCCGCCTTAATGAAGGTAATCCTGGGTAATGAGACTCCAACACACAGTGATTCTTCATTTAATGTTAAATACATTGTGATGGTTGTGGGTTACTTTCTTCATACATTATTTCAATTCCTGTCCAGGCCTCTGTATTCATGTCAGTTATCTACTGTTTCAGGCAGTGCAGGGCCAGCATGAGCGCTGTGTGAGCATACTGCTGGAGAATCATGCCGAGCCAAACCTGGTGGATATCAATGGCAATACAGCCCTACATTTAGCAGCAAACATCCCATCCATTTCCACAGCTGTCCTGTTGCTGGAGCATGAGGCTGACCTCAATGCACAAAATAAGGTGATTCTGTATTTTTTTTTTTTCGTGTGTGTGTTGTGAGTAAATCCAGCTAAGACACAGAGTCGGACAATATTTGACATACCCATGTGTCTTAATAGAAAAGTATTAACAGTTGCATGCATGCAATCACCTCTCATAAAGTCATAACTAAGTCTGTATTGCAATAACCAACTATGGCCTTTAGGGGAGGATCTCTTAATGCCTGCTGGCTCTACATCACAAATGGTATTGTGCAGAACATCAGGCATGGCACAGTACATCAAAACAAAACACAGCCATAATGAATACTTTCAGCTACATACTTAAGCTTTTCCTTCTGTGAAAAGTCTAAATGTTTGCTGCGAGGAACATGTAAAGTACTTATTATGTGTCTATGAATCTTGGGCCATTAGTGATGTTTCTGTATTAGATTGTTGAATATGATTTAATTTTTAGGAGGCATTCACACCCCTTACCGTGGCAGTCCGTGAGGACCATATCGAGATGGCTGAGTTCCTCCTCAAGGAAGGTGCTGATGTAAATTTTATGGACCGTGACCGAAGGTCAGTACTGAACAATGACATTTGTGATACATCTCTAATCTCTGTAACATTCTTAATATTGCTGAATTCATTGTTTACAGTTGGTCATGTTGCTGTCATGGATTTTTACCTGCAGGTCCCCGTTAATGATAGCTGCTGGCAATGGACAAATCAGTATATTGCGGCTGCTTTTGCGGTTTCACGCAGATATCACACTAAAGGATGCCAAAGGATGGTCAGCTGATGACTATGCAGTGATGAATGGGCATCATCCGTAAGATGTTCTTCATTTCTTTGCACTGCGTTCTTAGGGTGGCATTTCTCTTGTAATTTATGCACTTGTGGTGTGCGAGTGGAACATAGAACTTACCACAAATGGGTCATTCCGTTTGTTTATTTTTCTTATTAGGAATATATCTTTGACAGTTTCGTTCTTCCTTTTTTCTTTTAGTTTTCTGTACATTCCCACAACACATTTGCATACCTGAAATTGCAGAAGCATATCAAGGCCTATGACATTATGACATTTTTAGTGTCTTGACTTTCTTATAGATGTTCCCTCCTGATCATCGAGCACAGTACCCAGATGAACGATGGGCCCTCGCTATCACATCAAGGTCCGAGCAAAAAAAAGAAAAAAACACTATTGGGTAGTCCTTCCCAAGATGTTGAAGCAGGCTTCTCTTTGGGAGGACCAGCCACTGACAAAGATGGTAGGGATATAAGATTTCATCTCATAATAGTGAATGAACGTGTTGCCAGGATATATGTTTATTCATTATTGACTTTGATTTTATTTATTCCCCATGCATTACCTCTTGACTGGATGTAGAGCATGGAGCAAATGAAGCAGGGGCAGGTATTGCCTTACTTAGACGAGCTCTGTTAGCAAAATCAGTCATAGGCTGTCCATTTCCTGACAGTAAAATTCATTAACAGTTACTGCAGATGGATACTCAAACTATTCCTGTTTTCAAATGCATTTTTTATGTTGCGTAGATTGTAGTGCTTTGTGCAATTTCTGCCTTTTGAGATTTGGATGCTCTCAAGAGTCTGTATTTGACACTTGTACTAATGAAATATGACATGTACTTTTCTAAAGTTTGTTGAAATGAGGCTGTGCTGATCGGCTAAAAATAAGTTATTCTGCTTTGTTGCAGATTTTGAAGACAATTCACAGTCTGAGTCACTAAGTCGGTAAGCACAATTTTTTTTTCTTGTGATCTGCAACTTACAGTTACAGTGGACTTTTAGGCTCAAACCACTCTTTTTTTCTTCCTCCTCAGGGTTTCAAAAAGTGCTGCAGATGAATGGCTTTCCTCAGAAGAGGATGCATCAGTTTTAATAGAAAAGGTCGGTGCTCCTTTTTTCCTTGTAAAGTGTGTTTTTCCTTAATTTTGTTCTGGCCTTCATTTGATATGTTGCCTTTCAGAAGCCACAGAAGGTAAACCTCAGGAAAATGATTGCATCTAAAAGGGGAGAAGGTACCCAGAATCTTTTAACTATCAGTGTCATTCCATAGTTTGTGTTTTTTTGGTAGTAATCTTTTATCCCTACCTGCTCTGTAGCTTCTGCACTGCCTGACAGATCCTTGAGTGGTACAGAATCTGAGGCAGAGAGTGAGAATAGAGTCCAGAGAATCCCATCCCTCCCAAGGGCCTTACCATCCATCAAAGCTCCACAGCACCCATTAGATCCCTCTCCCGTTTCCCTCCTTTCCAAACCACCCCAGATGACTTCTACCCCTCTTGCAAACTACAGAAAGGTAAAATATTTGTCATGAAGCTTTAGCTCTTCTTCTGTGACATCTTTCTCTTCTCTTTCCCCCCCAAATTCTTAAAACAAGCAGACAGTGCAGCTGAGCAGGAGAAAAGCAAACACTCACAGCAGCCTTCAAGTAGTAAAACAAAATCAGGCTCTCAAGAGGGAAGCCCAGAAGCCGAGAACTCTGAGGAGGAAGTGGAAGAAGAGGAAGAGGAGGACGAAGAAGAAGACGATGACGATGATGATGAGGAGGAGGAGGAGGAAGAAGAGGAGGAGGATGAAGAAGATGAAGAGGATGAGGAGGAAGAGGATGAGGATGAAGAGGATGAAGAGGATGATGATGATGAAGAGGATGAGGAAAGTGGTGAAGAGGAGGATGGAGAAGAGGATGAAGAGGAGAATGATTGTGAGGAGGATGACAGCTGTGTGGCTTCTGTCAAGGCCAACACTGCTGAATTTGAAGATATACAAAAACCTTCTGTCACTGGGAAGCTTAAGATTATTGACAGTGCTGCTGGTCAAATCACTCCTGGTACTGGCATCTCTTACAACAGTGAAACCAGTACTGGTATTGCAGGTGAGAATGTACATGCCTCAGAGACAGATGCCAAAACAGAGACTCAAAAAAGTGACACTGCCTGCCCAGCTGGAACAGCACGCTATGCAATGCCAGCGACATTAGATATAGAGGAGGATTGTGTCGTGTCAGCCATTAGGGTAGAATCAAAGTTTTCTGATGAAGATGAGAGCCTTGGGAAGGATCAAGGATCACACCAAAACATGATTTCAAACCTGGGTTTTACAGGAGGCCCATTATCCAGATATCACACAGAAAGTCATTCACCTACTGAGAATAAAGAGGAAGAATTCGAAAAAGATGATGATGATTCCTGGAGCAATAAACAAAACATTGGTGATATCGGTGAGTGGAACGACAGCGATGATGAAGAGGATAAACAAACCGGGAGATTTGGACGGAACACAGTACTCGCTAATCGAGTCAGTTTGGTGCCTGTGGCTGGAGTGGAAAATAAAGACGGTTCCTCTGATGATGATGCTGGATCAAACAAAGACTCTTTCAAAGAAAAGAAACACAAATCCTCATGGGGCTCCTCATTAGGGGACAGTGACACTGACCTACCCAAAGAAGATGAGGTAAACAGGGAGATGCTTGATCAGAAAAGTGATGTTCAAGCATCAAATTTACAGCCAGAAGCAGCAACACAGCTATCAAAATGCACATTTCCTCAACCAAATGAAGACCACCCAGATACCTCATGGGATTCTTCATCACCAGTGGTACCATCTCTAAAATGTGTCGCACCTCAGTTAGTGAAAGAGGAACCTGCGGCCTCTTTGGGAATATGTTCACCACGCACTCCTGAGTCCAAAAACAGACCAACAAAAGCAACAGTGGATGAATCAGAGTGGGATTCTTCCTTTGAAAATAACCAAAATGATAATGACTCTTTCACTAAAGGTCAAGTGCGGTCACAAGTTTCTCAAACAAATGTTGTAACAGCAAACCAGGCTGGGGAGCAACTGTGTTCTGATGGCTCTTGGGAAGAAGAAGATGAAGAAAGTATTAAGAAAGAGTCAAATGACCCCTCCCCTGCAGTATCACCTGTGCCTGAGGGTGAAAAATTAACCAGAAACCAAACACTAGGTAACGATGATGTTGAATCAATTGGTCAGTCATCACAACTGGAAGGAAAATTTGGCTCGAAGAAGGAGAAAGGCGATGATAATAGTTGGGATGATGAAGATGAAAGTGATGAGTCAGAAAAGCAAAAGACAATGATGACAAAAGATGACGAAGTTGCAGAGTGTGGTAAACTCTTAAAGACGCGTCTTTCTACCCCGACCAATTTGCTGTCACCAAAGTCAAGGCCCGAAAGTGTGCCTCCAGCGGATAACAGGCAAGAGGAGGAAAAGCTAGAGGGCGTTAAGAAAGACAATCCTAGCAGTGCTCCCTCCAAAGGTGACATCACTGCTCGTCATCAACGCGATTCAGACGTGAGCACGCTGTCTGACGAAGAGTTACCTCAAACGGTCATTGACGATGTTGATCTAGACTCACCTGATGAGGCAGAGAACATAGACGTGAGAAGTCAAGAGCTCAGAAACATTGAAGGGCCTGTCATTCAGGTAAAACAGGAGTGCAGTAGGTGGTTTTTTAGTTGTGGTGTAGCTTCTTCAAATTCATGTGGCCTCTGTAAGCACTCAAGGTCTGCCAACACTTTCATCGCCTTTCATTTTTTCACATGCTTATTCAATGTTTGCCTAGTGCCTCCATTCATTAGAGATGAAGCGTGGATTAATTAACATTTCTTTTTTCTTTTTTTATATACAGAAAGAAGATTCCACTGAGGATGAGGAGGATGATGATTACAAAGACGAGGAGAGGGATGATGATGATGAGGAGGAGGAGGAGGAAGAGGAAGAGGAGGAAGGAAACCTCTCAAATGAGAATGATCAACCTGAAGAGAGTGGAGAGTCCCTCGACGCCACCTCACCCGTTCCTGAGACAGACATTTCTAAAGATAAGAAAAGAGGTGAGGAGAAAATCATTTATAATAGATGTTTTAAATACATTATGAACAACTGCACGTGCCTCACAGAAGTGTTGATCCATTAAATTTGCAAAAGACCTCATCGTATAGTATCTAAAGTCTTTTCCTTAAGGTACAAGTTAGATACTGTGGCTGCCTTAATTAACTTAGTGACAACAAACGTAGTTTTGTCATCTTCTCAGTCTGAATTCAGAGAGCTCAAGCACCAGCTGCAGGTTAAATAGTGGTCAGGGAGCAGTTTAACAAAGAAATGATGTTTGTGACTCAACCTGGTTAACCAGCAAGCCACAAGCAAAAAATGCACACAAAAAAGATCTCTAAATTTCTGCATCTGCTGCTCCTATCTAAGACGTCATGTATCACTCTGCAACTACCATTACTCTTCAGTTATATCAATGCAATTAACCTACAGTACATCTGTTGAAATAGATTTCCTGTCTGAGCTGGGTCTAGAAGAGGAAGAGCAGGATTCTTGGGAGGTACAGTAAATACACATTTTGGAATACCTCATGGGATCAGGTGTTTGACAAATTCTCAGATTGTTTTTCCTCTTTCAGTCCCACTCCGAAAACCTCAATTTGCCACATGAGGAGAGACAAAGCTTGCATACTCAGGATCAAGAGATGTCCACTGAAAAGGAGATTAAAGAAAGTAGGCCTATTTTATTTATTCTTTTCTGTTTTTCAAAGCAATAAAATCATTCCAGGCACCATTCCATGCTGCAGAAACAGTGTGACGTTATTTAATTATAATCATATAAAACCGTGCTCTAGTGTATTAACGCATGCATTCATTTTGTCTGTATGTAATCGTTCAAGCCTTTTTGATTTCAGTCTAAATATGGTGTCGAACATGCAGTGCAATGTAATTTCTCTCAATCAAAACAGCCTTTCCAACAATGTGTCACATTTCTTTCGTAGACTTGTTTTATATTCCCTCTTTTTTAAGAGGGGAAGGAGGCAATAGGATGGCAATACTAGAGCCTTGGAGGAGTGTAGACATGCAAAGAGGCAGCCAGGGAGAGGGTATGAATGTCTTGACTCACAGGTCTGAGGAACAGCATGTTAACCATACCAGAGGCCTGACCATCACCTCCTCCACCATCAGAGAATGCATGCAGCATACACTGTCCTGCCTGCTCCCCTTGAACCTCATTTTCCAAAATTTGGGACTTAAAGGCATACTGAGTAGGATTCATCAGCTTCAGTTTATAAACACTCGGCCTCTCCCAAGCATAGCAAAAGAAGAAGAAATAAGAAAACAGAGCCAGAGGGCAGGATGTCTGCTGATACAGACACTGCCACACACCTCTAGTGGGTTTTAAAAGTGATATTTGAGAGGAGTTATTTATTTTAACCGTCTATACATGTTTTTTGCAAAAATCCTGCTCATTATGCCCTTTAAGAGCCACCGGTTCTTCTTAACTTGCTTGGTTTCAGCAGGTTTTGGCTGAAATAACTTGTGTCTCATTAAAACCAGAACTGAGAATTCAAATGTTTGTCTGTTGCCTAACCATGTATCTTCATGCTAATTAACCATGAGCTCATTTGCATGCTTTATGCAAGGTTCTGGCAAAGTCATCCAGTTTCATCAGCATATTGTTTTGTTTTTTTACAGAAGAATTTAATTGTGCTGCCAAACAGAACAGATATGTCTTGTCTCTTGCAGTTGGAAGCAACGGTAATGGTGATAATGGAGGCGAACATGTTGAAAAAGATGATAATATACAGAAAGAGGTAGGTTCAACAACCAAATGCCCAAAAGGTAAAAGCAACTGTGATCCAGTGGAATTAGATAACAATGTTCCCCCTTTCTTCCAGACCGAGAAGGCAAAATGGGAACCACTTAGTGTTTTGAGCAAACTTGAAGGAGATAAAGACCGAAAGACAGGTACATTTAAAAATCTGGAGCATCATTGTTCCTGATGGTTTGAAATTTGAGACTTTATTTCGAGAAGAACAGTTTGTATTTAACTCTTTCTGTCTGACAGACTTAATGGAGGAGCTTGGTCTGGGTGATGTTGATGATCTTGAAGGTATGAATTGTTCTCTTTGATTTGATATTTTTGAGTGTGTTTTAGTGTGCTCCTCTTTAAAATTTAAAAATGTGTTTATGTGATCACAAGGCAGTCATTGATGATCATCTAATGCCTGTCTGCCCTGAAAAACCAATGCAACCAGTGCATCCTTTACAGGGTCACAGCTAGTTTTGTTCTGATATCTACAGAATAGTACTCAATATCCACATTTTGAAAGCTTCGACTTTCAAATACTTGAAAAATACCGCTACTGGAGCTACTTTTTTTTTAAGCTTTTGATTTAAAGTGGTCTGCCTGCATGCAAACACTGATATTGATACCCTTTGTATTTTTTTCTGTCATCACACTTTTTGAAGTTCAAAAAGCAGGTCAGTGAACATAAAAAAGCTGATTAGATAAGGTGAACATTGTAAACTGGTAGTTGTAGTTTCTCCTTTGAGACCTCAGTTTGTTAGAGTGTAATAGTGTAACAGCCTATCCCAGATCTTTTCTATAACCATGCGTCAGAGCAGGTGTAGTGGTTGTCTTAGTTTAACTGACCTTCTACCCCCAGTAACATCACTGTCATATTTTGCTCACTGACCTACAGCTGATTATGTTTATGTCACAGATGCATCAGACTGGGACTCGGCCAGTACTACCAGTAAGAGAACCCTGCCTGGCCGCAGAATGGCCTCCCCTGGACTTGAGGAGTTCCCAGAAGGCTCCAATCCATCTCTTAAAGAACAGGATGAAGACATTGCTCCAGCTGCACCCCTGACACCTCAAAGGAGCATCAACTCCAACAAGAGACTTACAAGCACACCCCCTCAACCTGTGCCCCATCCTCAGCCTCGGGCAAGGAAGATGGTGCTTCAGAAACCTGAGAGTGAAGACGGTAAGACACATGAAGCCCTTCCATGAACTTTTTTTTTAACATATAACATACCATTAAACCAAAGGATTTTATTAAAGCATTGTTCTTTTTCTTTCTTTGACTTGTTCTCATTTAGAATCAGATTGGGAACCAGACAATGTGACGACAGCCAAAAGTGACGCTCGGCAGCAAAACATTGCTGAGGTTCAGGCAGCGGTTAGATCAGGTAAGGCCCACTGTTTGTTTTTTTTCTCTGAAGTATGCCCATAGATATGAGTGTGCACATGCCTTGGGCTCTGGATAAAAGACTATATCTTTTTAGGTTCCCCTGAGCTCTCACCCATGGAAAGAGACAGTAAACATGATGTAGAGTCCAGCAAGCAGCAACAAAAGGTGAGAAATACCCAGAATACCACATCTCTACCACAATCCAAACTTAATTCTAATTCCCCACAACATCGTCACTCATGCCTTTGTCGTCACAGGGAAATTAAAACACATCATCATGTCATATATCTATATATAAATATGTGCAAATTTCACCATAAAGTTTACATAAATGGGCCACTAAAAAATGTTTTCAAGTAAAATGTAAATTGCTTATTAGAAAAAGGGGAGGCATGAGAATGTAATGTTGAAATGCCTCCACATTTATGTGAATATTGTGTATTTTATTTAAAGCCCAATCTTGGTTTTTGTATTTTTGTCTTGTCTGTGTTGTGTGTTTCCTTGTCGACCCATGCCATCAAAGGAGAAAGATGATGCAGTAAATACTTGTGAGTTAGATCTAAATAACCCATGCTCATCTGGCCACGTGGGCTCTCACATTGGAGAAAAGGATAATGACTTTAGTGGTCAAAGCAGTCCTGACGAAAGAGGTGTAGCAGGTGGTGAGGTCCCATGGGAGAATCGTTACGAGAAGCTCTGGGTAGAGGTGGAGAAAAGGGAGGTAAAATCCACCTTCAAGAATGTTGCTGGTGAATTAAAAGAGAAGTTTGGAGAACTGCTTAAATCAAGGTGTCCTGTAGAGGCTGTCACAGAAGAAGAAGAAGAACAGGCCGTGGCTGAACCTTCATCTGCAGACGAAGACTCAAGTGATGAAGAAGAAGAAGAGGGGGAAATCATTATGCGTCCCATGGCCAGAGCAAGGAGCACCGTCCTCCTCACCATACCTGAACAGAGGGAGTCTGGACTGGAAGACTCTGTGACAGAATCAACTGACAAATCTGTATGTGAGGACAGGATGCAGGTCTGTGAGCGCCCAGCAAGTGACAGCAGCTTTGGTCGAGAGCCAGATCTGCTCGCTGATGACGCTCAGGAGGAGTTCAGGTCTCCCTCGCCCCAACTCACCGCAGCGCAGACAGACAGCAGCACAGCTAATGTTACCACAGCTTTCACCAACGATCACACCGTACCCACGTCTGCAGTGGATCACAGTGCATTCTTAAAAGATGAGGCCAAACTGGGGCCACTGCAGAAACCACATGTGGGCCTTATCTGGAAGGACACCGCTGCCCATCTAGACGAAGCTGAGAAGAGCAATGCAAGTTCCGAAGAGGATCCTGAGGAATTCGCTAAGTCTCGCCCCCCCTCACTAAGCAGACAAGCCGCATCTATCCAAGGTGTCTCTGATGAAGAGCTGGAAGAGGACATGGGAAGGTTTAAACTTGAGGTAGGGATGCTGAAGGTTGTCTTCCTGGATTTGGAGAAAGAAAAGGCCCAACTCCAGAAAGAGGTAGAGGATGGCCGCCTTTAACACAGTCCCATCGCCTCTCTTTCTCTTCATTTCATCAGTGTACTCATTTCTTTTAATCTGCTGTTTCTTAGGGCCCAAGACATCACAACCTCATCTTTCTCTTCGATATCTATTGTCAATGTCTTAATATTTATTTTCTTTAGGTTTGATTTCAAGTAGACGAGTTGATCTTGCATTTTTCTCCTTACGTCTCCCTTTGTGTCTTTTTAACTAATCTTAAAAACATTTGGAATTGAAGCACCATTTGTTGAAGGTCACTTTGCACTGCATTCAAAAAACCCCTGTGTCTGACTGTCAGTTAAAAAAGATATTGATAGTTAGATATTAATTTTTGATTGTACAAAACTAAACAAAGTTGAGTTTAGTGTGTTCTTTAGTGGTGACTTGTCCTTCATCATGCATGTACTTTGCATGTATCTTTACTTTAAACAGGTTCTGTTGTATAAACCCTCTATTTTAGGTGGCGTGGTGTGAAGACTGTTCAAATAATAGCCTTCTTTTCCCTAGAAAAGAAGTGCTGTTGTGATGATATAGCAATTGCTGGATTTGTTTTTCTTCTAATGCATGCTGTGCTGCGATGTCCAATTGCCATGGGATGAATAGATCTATTTCTTGGCCAGCCTTTTGAGTAGTTGGAAAGAAAGCATAGAAATAAATATTTAAATTGTTTTGTACTATGTCTTTGCTGCATAATTTGACAGTTTAATTCACAGATTGAGCAATAGTTAATGTCTGTAATAGTCAGTGAAATGGCTATGTAAATAAAATACAGTATAAACTACTAGAAGTAATACTTAATAACACTAGAGCGGGTAACGCTAGTGTTGCACTCATGTAAAATCAGTAAATAAGCTCTGAGTTTTGCTTTCCTTTAGTTTTAGTTTAGGGAAGTTCTCTACAAGTCCGCTGTCCCCTCTAGTTTTTGGGTGCTTCAAATTCATATCAGACAATCCAAAAGTAATGAGATTTTTCTCAGTTCAGTTACTGAGAATGCCACAGCATACATTACAATGCATGGTATCATGGGTCCTTGTAATTAACTGAAAATCCCATGTCAAATAGAGTAACCACGCTAAGGTGTTAGGTCTCCGAAGGGAGGGGAGACACTAAATTATGTATGACAAAGCATACAAGTCCCTGCTCCAAAACGCATCTTAAAAGGCTGGCCCAAACCTGTGTCAGTAAGGAATAGTCTCTCAAGTCTAGTTATCAAATATTTACTCTTGTCTTTTCAGGTTGGCAAAGAGACAACAAAGACTGCAATGGAGGTGCAAAAATCCAGTACATCCTGGGATACTGGTGGAACAGCACTGGAAGAAGTGGGTACTGAGAAACCTGAGACCAGGTTAGGATGCCTGACAAGTCAAGCTGGAGCAATTCACCAAGTACAGCAGCCTGTAGCCACCAAGAGGTATGTATTATTTGGCATTTGTACATTTTAAGGCCAGGACAGCTACCATTAGGACATGTTAACTATATCCACAGTTCTCTTCTACATGTAGAAGTCAGATAGAAGAAAAGTCTACAAGAAAATACAAGAGGATAATTTATTTTTTATTTTTTGTGAGTGTGTGTAGTTGTTATCTAAATTATTTGATAACACTCTTTTTGTTAAGTGCTCTTTTTGATTCCATTTAATGGGGTCTCTCTTCAGTAATACTTCCGAGGGCCCCACAGTGTAGATATCAAAACTCATTGACTATCAGGTTTATTGCTCTCCATAGCACCAACGGGGCACCAGTGCAATTGCATCTCCCGCTCCTGCAGACCTACAGTAGAAACAAAGAGGAGGGGCAAGCTGTAGAGGAGACCTTACAGCTGGAGCTGGTCAGAGGGGCCCAGCGCAGCAGAGCCCCTCAGACCAACACCCATGTTAATGGAGATCCTCTCTCAGTGTTTGACGATAGCACTTTAAGTGAGGTGTCGGACGATGAAGGAAGGTATATATGCAGTATGCCACTTTTTCACCTCTCTGTCACTAACCCATAAGGTGTGTTCAGACTGAACAGTGAATTCAACAAAAAATTCGTGCACACCTGAAACTTGTAGTACTTCACTTAATGAACAAAGGGGAGGAAGAGAAAAAAAGAGATAAATGGGAGGAAGATAAGAGAAACTTCTGGAGTTGTTGGTAAGTTCTAAGATCATATTTGGGCTTTGGTGGTTTGCAACAAAAAAGCCACTTCTAAAACAATCTGGCCGTCAAATCTCCATGAATAAACAGAGGTGGAAATTCACTTTGCATTCAGTCTAAACAAACCTTTACTATATTGGTGGTGGATGATGATGCGGATACAATTCCTCTTTATTTTAATTATTTTACTCACTACATAGTTGCATGGCTACCGCTGATTTTTCCAAAACTGGAATAGTATACTGCATTATACCATAACACACTTCCAACAACTGTTCAATACAGCTCTCATAGCTTGAGAACACGCATGTCAGTTTTCCACATAACGGCTGTTTTTCTTCCCTGCCTTTGTCGGGCTCAGGACGCCAACCAGTGGCCAGCAGAAACACGAGGTAAAACACAAATTCTGTTACAAGATTTCGAGTACACCATACAGAATAAAAAAACTGAATAATACTAAGACCACGTTTTGTTTGCACATTCAGAACCCTGAAGTGGAGATGGCAGAAGACTTTGATGAACTCACTCAGTCATCGGACACAGCCACAGATGACATTGACTCTCCCACTTCAGGCTATCGTCACGCATCCCTCCTCATTCAGAAGCTGGACTCTGCCACTTTTGGTACTGTTTCAGCTGGTTCAAATGCTAATTTGCGAAACAACGAGTAATTATTTGTGGTTTTCAGCATCTTGTTACTTAATCCGTGAGAATAATTGGTGAGAGTTGCCCATATTGCCTCCCACAGACTCGAGAAGCATGGTGAAGCTACAGAATATTTTCCACGAATATGAGCGCTCCATCCAAAAGGCAAGGAGTCGCCATGGGTACCTGGCAGACAAGGTGAGCCAGCTGGAAATGGAGAAGGCGGAGTTGAAAAGCTCTTTGGAGGAAGTTAAAGATGTTAAGTCTGGCTTGGAGCGCAACCAGCTGGAACTGCAGACTGAAGTCACAAATGTCAAGTGAGAACGACTTACTTTTCTCTACAGTACTCTCTCCCTTCTCGTATTTTTGTGCATCATAACTTATGTGATCATGGATCTTTCTGCTCTGTTTTTTTTGCATTTTTATTTATTGATGTGAAATTTCTGTCTGAAAACAGATTTCAGCTGAAACAGGAGCAGGAAAATCGCCGCAACGCCACCATGATGTACAACACCACCAGAGATAAACTGAGGAGGACGGAGGAGCAGCATCAGCTAGAGGTTCAGGAGAGACAGAAGGTGGAGCTCACCCTCCGGAATCTGGAGCTGGAGATGAGAACACTGGTTAACAACATGAAACAGGTACAGTTAATTTCTTTTTCTTCCCAAAATGTGCAGTTCTGTTGTTTTGATGTTGGCTAATGCTGTATCAGTAACTATCAAAATGAGTATTAGTATTAAGTTAAATTAGCATACAGTATGTACTTTGTAATACATAGTTGATGCTCATCATACGGTATTGATTTGGAATTTATGCTGATGAGATGATTTGAGTGTTTCATCAGAAGCTGGCTTGTCCATTTGTTGTTTGGTGTACACGTGATCGTTACATTCATGTGACATATGTCAACCACCCAGCTTGAAGAAGACCACAGTGAGACCCAGAGACTGCTGGCTCAGGAGCGCAGTGCTCGGACATTACAGGAGAATCTGCTCAGCAGCCATCTCCGTAAGCAGCAAGAGATCGAGGATGAGAACAAGAGGAACATAAGCAGAAGCAATGAGGTAATCCTCACGGTGTGGTATCCATCATTTTAGAACATATGAGCTTGGCTTATTTTTTAGATGCTATTCTAACAGTTTGCACCAATTAATATTGTGTTTCTATGTGAGTGGAAATGAACATAAAAATGTTTTGTAGCTTTAAAGTTTTAAAGATTTCAGGAATTGTAAAGAGTGGTACAGTATGGTGTTACTAATAGATAATTATTCATTGTATATATGAAATATTTAAATCAAATGAAACCTCAAAGGTTCGAAGCAATCTCAACATGTTTCTTCTGTTGTTCATAGGCCTTGACTCAGCTCACTGAGGCCAGTGACAGGGAGAGGGAGTTGCTACAGCAGACTGCTACCTTACAGGAGCAGCTGACCATTCTGAGGACAGACCTCGAGCGTTCGCAGGCCAGCAGCAGTCTCAAAGAGAACCACCTTTTTGAGGAGAACGAGGCCCTCAAAGAACAGTTAGAGGATGCTCGGAGAGATCTCAAACTCAACAGTGAAGCCCTGACCCAAACTGTCTTCAACTGCAACAACCAGGTCACCACCCTGAAGTCTGAGTTGGCTATAGCAACGACTCGCCTGGAAAATGAGCGCCAGACTCGTGAAACACTGGAGACAGAGATCGAGTCCACTCGTACCCGCCTTGCTGGAGCGGTGAAGGAGGCAGAGCTTTGCCTGGCAGCTCACACAGACACAGAGAGAGCTCTGCTCCGGGAGAAAGAGGAACACCAGCGTCTTAAAGATAGACTCACAGGTTAGTAGTCGTTGGAATAGATAGACAACTCCTTTCATAAAGGGGAAAAAAACCCTGCCCAACCAGGCAAGTGGTTTTGTGCATCTTTTTGTCCTGTAATCTGAATCTAAAACTGGGAGCTTCTCTGTAACTTTTAATGTTTTCATTTCCACAGGTGAAGTAGCCAGCCAACGTGAGGCAGTCAACAGTCTGTCCCAGAAACTGTCCAAGTCAGAAGCTCGTGGAAACAGCATGGAGAATGAAGTTCATCGGCTCACACTGCAACTAACGGAGAAAAGCCTGCTGCTGGAGGTCCTACAGCGGGAGAAAGACCAGGCAGCTGCACGAATCAAGGAGCTAGATACGACTCTGCACGCAGAGAGGGAGCTGGTCAGCCGTGCTGGAGCACGCCAAGAGGCCGCACAGGAGCGGCTAGTCCAAGCTCAGAGTGAGGGCATGTTACTTCGGCAACAGCTAGAAGAGGCCCAAAACAAAGGGGTTGCAAAGGAGCGTGCTGTGACAGATGCCCAAGAGCGCTTCAGTGACATTCTGTCCAAGCTGCGCTCTGACTGTGAAGAGAGAGTACAGCTAGTGGAGGAGAGAAATAAGGAGCTTGCCAGCAAGGCTGCTGATCTCCGAGATCAAATCTACAAGTTAGAGGAAGAGAAGAACGAAAGAGAGGTAAGATCAGGATCCTGCACGTTAAGAGGATTAACTCACTTTTGCCTCCAGGCCTACTTTTAACCTTTCCCTCCACATGCCAGTTAGAAATCTACCCTTATATCTAACCATACTCTGCTTTCTCTGCACTCTGTTTGAGCACAGACTAGTCTAAGGCAGCTGCAGCAGGAGCTGGCTGACTCACTCAAGAAGCTGTCAATGAGTGAAGCCTCTCTGGAGGTCAACACACGCTATCGCAATGACCTGGAGGAGGAGAAGGCTCGCCTCCTCAAAGACATGGACAGGCTCAAAGGAAAGGTAAAGGCAGCTAACAGTGCCACCCTGTGGTGGCAGCATATTCTCACCACGTCTCAAACAACTAGCACTGTTAATGATTATGAAGCAAACACTTTAAGCTGTACTGAAGTTAAATGACTCATTATCTCTTTTTTAGGTGACAGAGCAGTTGATGAGAGGCAGAAATAGTTTTCACCCCGTATGTTCACTGAACCGTCAGTTATGTCCACTGTTGCCATTGCTGATGAGGTGAATGCTTTGTGTCTGTCATGTAGCTGGAGGAAAGCGAAGACCAGTATGTGCAGGCGGAGAGGCGAATTAACAGCCTAAAGAGCAGTCTCAATGAAAAGGAGAAGGAACTCACCACTGCTGCTCTCAGACTCCAGGAGGCGCTGTCTGCCTCAGCAGCTTCTGATACTGTCATCAAACAGCTGGAGGAAGCCGTGCAAAGGTAGGCACAAACACATGCAGTTCACTCACACACTTGGGATTGAAAAATCCATCAATTAATTTTATTTGATGAGATACCACGTACACAAAATCCCCTGAAATCAATCATGCAGAATAAAGCTAAAAGAACAAGGCAACTCCATATATGGTACAAGCACTTTAACCCTAGAGCCTAGATGTGCTTTGATATACAGTATATGAATGTCTGTGAAGCAGAGTGTCAATGTAATGTCACATTAGGCTGGAGATAGAGAACGCCAGACTGGAAGCTGCTGCAAAGCAACAGTCCAACAAAATTGATGCGCTTCAGAAAGGAGCTCAGGAAGCTGCCATGGTGAGTGCTGTGATTATTACCTGCAAGCACACACATTTTGCACAGGATCTGAGTGTCGCCATATCTACTTTTTTTGTGTCCAGAAAAGCAAAATGCAGTATTGTCAGTATTGTAATACTTGGAGAAATCTCTTGTGATTTCAAATTGCTGCCTTTATATTATGAAGTCGTTCTTATATTTTAAGGTATCCAATCTTTTTCCAGCTATCTGACAGCTCACCTGGAGGAGGGGTTGGTATTGTGGATGTAGGCTTAGTTTCCCTGTGTGGGTTTACCTCTGTTTGTTCCCAAAAAACAATAGACATGGGCAAAAATCATAAAATCATATTGTATATATTTATGAAATGAAATGCACTTGGGCCTTTGGGGCTTTCTGCTTGCTAGACCAGGAATCCAAACAAATGGAGGAAGTAATGGCTATGTGCTGGTTTGGGTTTCTCTTGGTGACTTCAAAATATGTTTTCTCCTCTGATCTTGATTTGTGGGGTCTTCATTTCTTTTTGTCTCCAGCTGCATGATGCATGTTACTTGTTTTAGTCTTCTATCAACTCTATCAAATGATGGAAAAATAAAATGGCAGCAGCACACAACAAAAACTGCTTTTCTGACTTCTGTAGGTCAGGGGTCATTTGGAGGACTTGGTTACAAACCTCCAAAGCAGTAAGATGACTTTGGAAGACCAACTCAGTAGAGAGGTTGGTGGCTTTTTTTGCTTCTTCATTAAGAAAACCCTCAGCTTCAAGTTTAATTTCTCTCCTTTTCTACTTTTTGTTTATATGTTTCACCTACGACCAGTCTGAGCAGGGCAGAGTAGCCCTGTAGTAGCAGAGGGATGTTTGTTTCCCTTGGCATTACTAAGATAAGATAAGATAAACCTTTATTCGTCCCACATTGGGGAAATTTGCAAATTTGCAGCAGCAAAGAACAGGAAGGATTTGCCTAAACAATCAAACCTTTTAAAATGTGTTTTTATGACATTAAGGAAACTTGAATACCACACAATTTAGAATTTATACATAAAATAGTCCTAATTGAAAAATCAGGGAGCAAAGTATTTTTTTTATTGTGAATGTTTCTGGAGGGAGTGAAGTATACAGCAATAGGTAGGCCAAATTCAGTCTGATTCAGTCACAAACACAACAACAGCATATCTGAAATCTAATAAAGTAATACAAGTTCAAATAATAGAATAATAATATAACCAAAATAATTCCTTGCATTCCATCCGCTTGGTGCTCGGGCCCTGATAATAAGAAGAAACATTTGAGACGGATCCGATGAAGAGTCAGCTTTTCAGCCAACCATCTGAAATTTGATCATTGTAACAAGCGAACAGAAGCTGCTTTTTATAAATGTTCACTTCTTCATGTAGAATTATTTGATTCCTTGCCTCTGTCTTTGTCTTTCTTAGGTCCAGAAGCAAAGTATGCTGTCTCACACAGCTCAGGACTCTCAGGCCTTGTGGGAGGAGGAGCTGAAGAGCCGCTCTAAGTTAGGACTGCGTCTGGCAGAGCTCGAAAAGGAAAAAGGAGAACTTAGCAGCCAGGTGATCATAGTGGTCATAATGATGCATTCACTTGTAGGCTAATGTAATATATGATAAATTAAGTAACCATTCTTCTTGATAATATACCATAGTTTGAGTCTCATCTCAAGAGTTATCAGCCCGTCGTCTGTGTTCCAGATGGAAATAGAAAAGAAGAAAGCAAAGAAAATAGCGGAGCAGAAGAAGGCTGTAGACACAAGACTGGACCAAGAGATGAAGAGAAACACAGAGCTTCAAAAAGAAATGTACAGGTGACTCCTCACTTCCTCCTCACGCCCTCCTCACCTGTGGCAGTAGTTCTCCCTACTGTTTAGACACCACTAGGATCCAGTAGAGCGCGGCCTTTCCTGGCTTATGTGGCTGTGGTTCAGTGTGCGCACTGCTGTAAGGGTGTATTTTGTTTTTTCAATTTTATAACTTAATCCCCATGAATGTATAATAAGTCCAGTGTGTGTCAGGTTTTGTGTTTCATATACTTTGATGTCCCTTATTCTGTTGAGAATCAATATCCATTTTGAGTTAGCTTTTAGTAATTAAGGTTGTCTGTGTGTTTAAATGTGAATATTGTCTTAACCATCACCACCATCATCACGATTATTTCAGAAATGTAGGTCCATATCAATATAAAAGTATAATAAAACACAAGGACAACACAGATCTGTATGTATGACTGAAACACATACAGACCTTTCTTCCTTTTTCCAAGACACGTTTACCACCTTGTGTCACTTTGTGTGGGCTCATTTAAGGCCATTATGATTTTATCTTTTGAATCAGTTAGTCTTCACATAAACTTGTGCATAAAATTCGACTTCAACGCTGCATTGAAAGGTGGGAACTTGACAAGTCAGAGACACGTGACTTCAGCTTTTTCCATCTTGAGAGCTTGAGCAAAATTCTGAATGCATCATTAAACACCATCACTTTTGCATCGCTGTAACTGCACAAGTGGGCTGATAGAGTGGAGTACAGTACGATAAAGAGGGCAGTTTAAACATCACCATAAATTTGCACATCACTAATTAAGCTGATATAGTCTCTGAACAATGTGTATTAGGTCATTGCTTAATTTTCAGTTAGCTGTCTTCAGGGGACAGGTTTGTATTAGATAGTCACTTGTATTCATTTATTTACTTATCATACTTATGAATATATGTTTCAGGTTGCGTACTTTATTGAAGACTGCAAAGAAGAAATTGCGGGATCAGGACGCAGGTGGAGCTGAGTTTGGCTCTCCTATGAGCAGTCTACGGATAGACGTAGGCAGACACAGCCAGGCCGATGGTGCCTTTGGACGGATGAAAGAAAAGGTTTGACCATCTGAATCGATACTATGATTTCAGTGTAAACCCCCAAATATACTATGAGTCGTAGGGTGAATTTTTTTCTTTAGCGACACCCCCGAATCCATAACATGTCGTTTCATACCTCATTATACAAGCTCTTCCACTATTAAAGGACACTGTGATAGACTGTATTAAAGTCTTTGTTTGTTCAGATAAATGTCACAAAGACAGATTCCTCTCTGTCTCATCACCTGTTACCAGGTGGATGATCTGCAGGTGCAACTGGAAAAGGAAGCGTCCCGTCGCAGCCAGGTAGAAAAAGTGAACAGTGATCTTAAGGACCAGCTGGCCTCCTTGAAAAGCTTGACCCGCAGTAGCGATGAGCTGGAGAGGAGTAAGAGGCAGCTGGAGGAGGAGGTACTGGACCTGAGACGGCGAATGGAGGCCGCTCAGACAGAGCAGAGCCAGGTGGACCAATACCGCCGTGACGCAGAGGAGAGGGCCCGACAGGAAATACAACAGAAACTGGAGCAGGTCAACATCTTTCTGCAGGTGAAAATTCTTTTGGGTTAATTTTAGTGGTTAATATGTATGAAGTGACCCCAACACACATTACTGAGCAAATCTTTGATTTCACAGCAGGCTTTGAGACGACTGTCTAAAATGTTCTGAATAAATTATTTGTTGCTTATATACAGTCTGTACACAGCTGCACTGGTAGCTATGCACATGTATGTTAAAACACCACTGATTTGACATAACAGTTTGTGGTTATCTCACAGTCCCAGGCAGCATCCCAAGAAGCACTGGATCAGATTAAAGCAGCCAATGAGGCTAACCTGCGCTCCCAGCTGGAGCAGAAGATCCGGGAGCTGGACGGGGAACTGATCCGGGCCCGCACGTCCCAGCACGACAGCCTCAACCAAAGAGAGTCCACACGCACGGAGCTAGAGCGATACCGCCAACTCTACACGGAGGAGCTGCGCCTCCGCAAGTCCCTGGCTGCCAAACTGGAGAGGTGAGACCGGCTTGCTCTTCACAGTATAGTGCCAGGTTTTCATTGACGGTTTCTAGATCTAGACACTGATCAATCATCTACTTCCTGATTCCTGTGGTGTAGGGCCTTAACCTTTGCTGTGTTTTCTTCACAGGGCCAACAGCCGGCTCGCAGAAGCCAATTCCAAATTACTCCACGAGCGCAGCAGGTCTCTGATCGCCAGCAGCATCACAAACGGTAGCCTTGGAGGGCCCTCGCTGGACGTGGGCTCTCTAGGTTCTCCAGCACACTATGGGGCCACTTTGGGGCCTCTCAACAGGAGCCTAGGCCTTGGACTCTCCCTCCTTAACCCTGTGACTGAGGGACAGAACAGCAGAGTGGAGGACTACCTGGCCAAGGTCTGTTCAGTCATTAACTGACACACTCGTTCGATCACAGAGATTAAAGAGCAATATTCCACATGTGGACAAGTTTATTCAGTTTGGGCCATTTTCATTTCCATAGCGTCGTGGTCGTCAGCATTGTTATTGTGTAACTGGTGCTGTTTGTTCAAAGATGTTGCTTTTTATGACACAGGTTAGTGTGTTGTTGCATTGCCACAACAGCATTACGCATTATATATTTCAGATTGTGGAAAAACCTATTTTCAAGAAAGGCATTTATAAATATTGATCTAATGTCTCTCTAAATGTTGTCAACACCTCTCTTCCCTCTACAAGAACACCGTCAACACTGAAATTATTTCTTCTCTCAGCTCTTTCTCCTGCACATTGCTTCTTCTTCACTCAATCTCTAGTCTTTACAGTAGCGGGACTTTACTTCTAACCTGTCTTCTATTTCTCACTCTTTTAGCTTCTAGCTCAAAAGTCTGTCTCTCATCTCTCCTCTCTTCAGCCAGACTCATAACCAGGTGTGTAGATGTGTTCAGCTCAGTGTCTGACTGGCTGCTGTTCCCTTCACCCTGCTGCTGTATTTAGGGTTCAGGGTTTGCACAGTGAAACAAAAACAGACTGCAGATGTTGCAGATGTGTTTTTGTGGGGCACCAGCAAGTTTACAGAAAATGTACATATGTACTGAGCTTTCCAAACTGTAATTTACATTTCTATTACAGCGGTCCACATTGCAGAGCTTTTTCTTGGTTCATCACTCAGGAATTAACCAATTTAAGAGATTCACAAAGTTTAAATTATAACTGACAAAACAAATGCAGTTATAACTTAGAGGATTGGCTGCAAAAACTGGAAATTAGAAATTTAAGAAGTCAAGAATAGCATTAAATGTCACTGTTGAAATGTGCAGGAACCCTGGGTTTTGCTTTGTGTGGTTAGTTGGTGTATGTAACTGACTACATCAGCTGAAATCTCAAACCCTCCTCCTGGATTCTCTGCTTTGCGTTGACTTTCTCCATGCTCTGAAGTTGACTGGTAGAGAAGACATAATGTGTCTCTTTTTAGGAATAACTTGTACTTTGATAATTGTCTATTTTAAAGTTGATTTTCACAGCAAAGTTCAACACAACCAGTTGTATTAAGTAAGCCCCACTTACATACTCATGACAAAGACCAAGCAAAGAGAAATGATTGGAAAAGTTCTGTTTAGCTACAAAATGGACGGGTTTAGGACTTAAAACAGATGAATTAAGCTAAAGTCGGGCTTTGAATTATTTGTTCCTTTAACTCAAGTGAAAATAAACTATTTATTGATCTATAGTAAGATATAATCGGTAGCTGTGTCATCCAGATTTTTTCCTACCCCACTATTTGTGTGTATATACTACACATGCTCCCTGTATATACAGTATATAATGTTTATGTTTGTACACGTATAACGCAATACATACAACACTGGAATAATATGCAGAGAAATAGTATTTTTCTTCAGACGTTGTGTGCTGACCATTATGGTTTCACATGTTAGTTATCGTGAAATCTTTCTTTATCGCAAGATTCTTTCAGATATTCACCAAAAAAGTCTTTTTAACCGTTAGTTTAAATGCATCTTGTAAAAACTATTTGCATCATTTTGGGAGAAACCTGGCATCAGCTGACCATATTGACACCAAATGCTGGAAATAAGATTTAAAAGGCAACATCAAATAGCCTGTAGAAACTCTTCACTAAAGCAGAGCTTGCATGCTTGGCATGTCCTGCTATGTGTCTCATTATGGTCCTGATTTTCTTGGAGTGTTTTTTTGTTTTTTCCCCACTGTTCAGGTATTTTCCATTAGTATGTGTTGCCATTTACCATTGTGTTGTGTTTTGTAGTAAAATATCATCCTTGTATCTCTTGTTTTTTATATTCGTTTTTATTCCCATATTTGTTCAGTTTTGTGAGCTGATATTTGCCAGCAAACCTAAGTATAACCTTTCCTTTTTGCAGATGCAGAGTGAGTTGGATAGAAACATATCTAAGGAATTAACGGATGGTGAGTACACTGGAGCTGGAAACATGGCACAGATCTCAGCTGTCTTATTAAGTATGTAATGAATTAGAGGGATGGTAGCAGTGTTTGACTCGTAGCTGCTGCTCAGCGGTGATAACTGCAGCCTCTCTCTGGTCCTCAGCCACAGCAGAGCTGGACGCCGCTTCAGCCCGCATGTCACCGGTGGGGTCTGCGTCGAGGGTGGAGCTGGACCCCGTCAGCAGAGCGACGCAGCAGTACTTGGAGGTACTAAAGAAGAACAACATGATTTGAACACATGACGCAGCTGCTCGCAGTCAAATATGTATTTCAGCCATTAAAAAACTTAAAATACTGACTGCAACAACATTAAGGCCAAAGCCACTGCCTAGTCATATAAGAGCATTAATTCAACTTTGTACGCTTTTACTCTCCCTTCTTTTATGAAAGAAAGCAAACATAATGCACATTGCACTTACCCACTCAGGAGCAAAGGGCATGAGTCATATATATCTATGTATATATATATTGAATTGTTAATGGGTACAATTAGAGAGAACCTCGAAAGTATTTGTTCCTTCTTACAAATTCTGTTCAATCTGTAACTGTTTTGTTTGTATTAGCACAAAATATATATATATACAGAATCGTACTTTGAATTTTTATTTGTGAATATTGGTGTTGCTAAATTTGAATTTATGAGTATTTGATGTATACATCAGTTATAATTTTGCCAAGATATTACATTTGGTACGTGCCATCAAATGCTGCAATATCTGTCTTGGTCGTACTTTATTAGACTCATTGGAGTATTGTGTTTATGGCTATTTTATTTATTCTCTTTTTTGTTATGAACATGATATACTTGAATAAGACGAGCTGGAGTATCCTCCGGCTATTGAGACAGGGTGACTACATTTGTGCAACTGTCATTTCAGCTTTTGGTTGGCTTGGTTTTATGGCCAACAAAAGTGGGTTTGTGTTTTTTTCCATTATTCATGAATACTGTAACAGAATACATATAGGAAAACATTTATGACGCCTGTACAGTACAGAAGACTCTGACGTTGTAATTAAACAGAAAAAAAAACCTTAAACTTGAGTGAATGATTGACGTCCGGTCACTGAGTGGACACGACAAATGAAAGACCCAATAAAATGAGCAGCGTTGTTCCAGCTTTTTGTAAATCCATCATTAAGTTTGTGTATTTATTACCTGTAGCTAGTTTAAAATATATTTGTAAAGACTTCAGTAATGTGCTCAGTGGTTGCCAAGATTCATTGGTAGCACTGTTAAAAGTAATTAATTGTATAAACAGGAATTCACTGCAACAAAATAAAAAAGATTAATTACAACATGGGACAAAATACAAAATGAAATAAACTATAAATATAATGTAAAACAAACGTGCATAAAATCAAAGAATGACATTGGATAGAAATACTAAAAGTTAAAATATCTTGTGCCGTGCGTCTGCTACATTATGGACTAAAATGTAACATGCAGATTTAATAATTGCATCTGCAGATATTACATAAAAAAATATTAAGTGCATTCCATTACATGCCTGCCGCCTTTTTCCATTTACTTTAATAAAGGGATTTTCCACCTGTTTTTAGACACAGACTAGTCACAAACAGGTGATGACCAGCGTAAGCAAGCAAAAAGTGTCAATTCAGAGCCATGTTTGGTTTATTTAACTTAGTTGGGCTGCAGACAGATTTCTTGTTTAGAAATATACATTTAGTACTGACCTCTCTTGTGCTTGAATCATTCCTTATTCTGCAGTTATTGTGCGCAGAACTTGCTTTAGATTTCAGGTATCTTATATTCAAGATAAAAAATGCATCAATATTTCATGCACAGCCATTTTTAACCCAACCCTCATTAGCTATGTTTTGATGTACTTCACTTTACCTCCCCCCCTCCTCCTCCTCCTCTCACTCCACACACACATGAAACTTGATGGGACGCGCTGGTTTAGAAACCATTCCCCTCACTTATTAAAATGAGACAATGTGTTTATGATTGCCCCCCTCTGCTGTGTCTCTCTTCCCTTTGATCCAGCCTGTCTGCGTCAGCCTCAATGTTAGATATTCAAATCTGGTTACATTTATTTTTGTTTCCTTTACAGCAGATGGGCACATCTGACAGACTGACTATTAGGTGTTTTTATTTCCCTTTTTTTTTTTTTTTTTTTCAATCAGCGCCACTTCATACACTACACGTAAACCTTGTTTTGATTGAGGAGGTTACAACCATTGTCATAAAGCTTTGGAGGCAGGCGAGAATACAAATAGACAGATTCTGAATAAAAAGTGTTGAAAGGGTTGTTTTTGAAAAGCAACTCAGGTTTAAAACAAACCGCTCCTCGCTGGGTCATCCTCCATCTGTGATGCCCGGTCTTGTTATCTCGGTCTGCCAGTCCGACGACTGTTAAGAAAAACAGTCGGTTTTCAACCTCGTGCCTCCGACGCATGATGAGGTTGTCAACTGAGCAGGACGTTTTATTTATAAATCTTGCTACAATCATACAAATGTACCTCTCTCAAACTTTGACGGTCGCCCACATGAAAATATAACACAAAATAACAGGAAAAGTCAAACATTTGTTTAAGTCGTATCAATAGGCATGCTGCTCTCTGAAAATGTTGACCAAGAACTAAAAGGTCTCTTTATGTGTTTGTTTAATTAACTAGTCTTTTATATGTTATGTGACTTTTATTCCCCAGCGTGAAGGGTCTCAAGTTACAGGCACATAAAGCAGGTTTCTCCAATTTTCTTTTTTGCCCAAATTTTCATTTTACCCCACTCTTTTATTTTACAGTAAAGTACAAGTTGTCAACAATTGAGGTTTGACCAAGAGCGCTCTGGTTTTACGCAGTGCACCTGACACTAAAATGTCTCTTTCTGAAGCTAAAAGAAAGGTTGAACTGGAGGACCGGCTGTTACAAGAGAGTTTTGGAGTTTCATGTGATAAATAACTAGTAATACAATCAGGATTCATGCAGAGTGGTTTGACAGGTGCGGAGAGGAGAGGGAAGGACAAGTTTAGCCTTTTACTCTAGAGTAGGATTGTTCACTTCTTAGTTAGAGATGAGCCCAAATAGTTGACTATTCGAATTCGAGAAATAATCGTGTAATTAGTTTTCAACAGTTGTAACTTTAGTTTTCATTACCACTTCTCCGTATATTTGCTTTTCTATGCTTCATATTTTATTATATTATTATTTTACCATAAGAAAACAAAGATATCAGAGGCACGGCTGTAATTATTATCATACATTACTGATTAATCTGTAGTCTACATTTATGAAGTAGTTGTTTGCACTATAAAATGTCAAATGTCAGAAGCCATGTTAATATCCCGGAGACCAATGTCATGTGCCAGCAAAACGTTGAGATATTCGATGTATCATCACATGACATCTATTGACAAAATAGTTGGAAAAAGGATCAATTAATTGTCAAAAAAAAGTCATCAAAAGTATTTATTTTAGGTGATTGCAAATAAAAAAACTCAAAGGTAAATGTATACATTCCCCCGCAAACAATGTATGACTGCGTGGCTGCAACCTACTGTATGCTGGTTGTGAATCTCCTCTGACAATATCAGCTGTGTGTAAAGGGTATAACAAATTGAGGGGGACAAGTGGAACAAACCTGAGTGTTTATTTGTTGGTGTTTGCTCGCCATGCTCTAAATTAGACGTCATCCATGTTTCTTGTCACTAGCAGAATCCCAATGTGTTGTGGGCAAAAGAGGCACTTAAATTCGATTTACTTGCTCTAACGTGATTTAAATGAGCCTCTTGGCTGGCCCGGACAGATTGACAGCGCTGTCTTTATTACCCGCTTTGTTTTATTTTTGGCTGTTTACTCTGCCTCTCTGCTGTCATCTCTCGCAAGGACTTTAAAGGAGCCGGCTTCGATCTTCCAAGATCTGGTGAGAATAAGCACCCTTTTATGTTCTAAGTGCTTTATATGACAAATATGAAAAGGGATTCAAGAGAGAGCTGACAAGTTTTTTGTCGCCCCGCTCTTCAGCTGCAAAGAGCCGTACAGGGAAAAGTCAAACCTGCAATCTTATAACATGAGATGCCGTACAAACTGAGCAAAGAGGCGCACACCTCTCTTTCAGGGTCTTGCAGGGTCAAAGTCAATAAATGCGACTTAATGTACAAACAAAAGGCATGTCTGTGGAATAAAGCTGGGATCTTGAACGCCGTAGCTTTGTGCTCGCTGCAGTGCAGCAAGTCTCTGCGCTTATTTATCAACCAAATGACCAAATGGTTGTGCAGCAATGTGATCAAGAGCACAAGAGTATTAATGAGTCCCACGCTGGCTTCAATTTTATTCACCCTGTCTATCCAAAGAGATTTAACAAGCAAAACAAATGACCTTGACAAATTTCTTTTAATATTTTAAAGGGTCCTTGAATCTATTTTACAGAAAAATCAGCTAGGAGATAAATAATGCATCTGTTCCTTCCTCTTGTCAGCGTGGCTGCAATGAGCCGTGAACGCACAGATGGTAAAGGAATAGTTTGATATTCTGGGAAATACACACAATACATTTACTTTCTTAAGGATAAGAAGATTGGCACAACACTCATACCTGTGTGTTAAGTAGGAGCTGCAGGAGGCAGCTAGCTTAGCTTAGCATAGCTTAGCATTAATTAAGAGTGGAAATGGGGGGAGACAGCTAGCCTGCTAACTTCACGGTGACAACAAGACTCCAGGAAGTCAACGCTCCATTCCAAAAAATAGTCCAGCAAATGACTCCCTGCAAAACAACTTGTTGGTTTGGTTTTCGTGCTAATTTAACAACGAGGTATAACGTTTAATTAGTGAGCTGCTGGTAGTGTGGTAGGCTGTTTTCCAGCCTTAATGCTAAGGGAAGCTAATTGCCTTTTGGCTGTAGCTTCATAGCTAGTGGACAGATATGAGAGTGATATTGACCTTCTCATGTAATAATGCGAATTTACAAAAATGCATTTCTTCAGGTGTGAGGCTGGGAAATGATTAGCTTAGCTTAGCTTAGCTTAGTTTAGTTTATTTTATCTTATTCTAGCTTAGCTTAGCTTATTTTATTTTATTCTATTTTAGCTTAGTTTAGCTTATCTTAGCTTATTTTATCTTATTCTAGCTTAGCTTAGTTTAGCTTAGTTTAGCTTAAAGCCTGGAAACGTGGGGAAACAGCTTGGCTGGATCTGTCAAAAGTAAAAAAAAAAATGTTTATCTTGTGTGTTTAATCTGTACACCACAGAAGTCCTGCAGAGGTTGCCAGGCAGTGATCACAGTGAACTTTCATTTGCTACAGAGAAGGTCAGAAGAATGTCAATGAGAAATGTCATCGGTTTTAATGTCCTGTCACATGTATCGGTCCTCAGGTCTGGTGGTGCCGCTGCCTCCTAGCTGCGATGGCAGATCTCGCAGCACTCCAGACAAAACTCGAGACACTCGGTTGGCTCACAGCACGACTCGAAGAGCACCGAGTGGCAGTGGGCGTGGCAGTTGAGCTCCTCCACGGGCGCCTCCTGGATGGCCGAACAGCAGCGGGCACAGGCGTGGCAGCAAGAGGAGCAGAGGGTGTGGAGGCAGGAGGAGCAGGCCTCCAACAGACCCAGGAGCAGCACGGAGCCCTGGCACCACAGGCACGCCAGCAGCAGCCGGAAACAGGAGTCTGTGGGAAAAAATAAACAGAGAAGTGAATTAGCCTCAAATATCCTATCTGAGGTCACAAAATAGCTGTTGTATGTTCTAAAAGCCTGTCAGACACCATAAGAAACGGGGATTAACAATTCCATTAACCCTAAATTAATCTCTCGCATGTTTGCTTGCTGTGCCGAGAACTTAAAAGAGAAGCTGCTCTGCCGCAGTGATCAAGTGTGATTGTGTTTACTTAATCACAGAGCTTCATTCAGTCCTCGGGGGAAAATAAAAAAGGCCACAGAGGCCGCCAGTGATGAACAACAACTAGGAAGAAGCTGTCACAAGATAATTGCTCTGCTACCCAAATTAGGTGCAGATAAAATTGCATACATTAACCCCGCTGGTGTGTTACAGTGCATCTCTCGTGATCCCAACCATTGTATTATAACTCAGCTACAGTTTTCATCCTCACAAGGACCAGATAGTGAGTGAGCTCATGCAAATCAAGCTGTTTTATCCTGTTTACTCAAGGAAGTAAATGAAAAGGAGATGGCAGTATTCCCCGGGGAGTGAGGTTCAGCGTCTTCCTGCGTGGCCGCTCCAATTATACACCCCCCGCACATAACTTATGCTAATATCTATATATGTGTGTAGATGAAAAAACGGGCATTATGTGTGGCCACTGTATTGATTTAATGCATAACTTCATAGAGGTAACAACATGAACACAATGATAAACAAGGAGTGGCCCGCTGCACGCTTTGATAAAACTGGAGGAAAGTGCTGCACTTTGAAAGTCTTCAAGGGAAACTTTTTAGAGCTGTATTTGTGTAAAAAGATCTTTGTCTTTGGTGATAACAGAAAAATCATTTGAGCGTACTCTGGATGATAAACCATTATTGTTATTGAATTACAGATAATGTTATCAACCTAAATTTACTCTTGTCTCAGCTTCCAGGAAACAAATAGTCTTAATGGATACAACAACCATCGCCCAGTTTTGGAACTCCTTATCCGCTGCATGGGACACAGTGCTGGATGCTCCCCAATGAAATGTTATCCAGCAGAAAGCTGCATCTTCAAAGGTATTTTTCACGATTTTATTGATGTCTGTTGTCAGGCCGCAAAAGACAAAATATGGGGCAAAACCAATCATAAAGTTCAATCTTTCCACAGACTGCAGTGACCATTACGTGGCTGCCTGCTATAGCGGGCAGAGACAGTTGGATTTGCCTCAAAAAAAAAAGCAATTTTATCATCTGACACTGCAACCAGCTTTTCAAATGTTTGCCTGGGGAGCGACTGTATCACAAAGTAAAGTGCAAAGTGTACTAACTTTAGTCTTATGCTTTTGTCTTGTAAAACCTGGACATACTGTGTGAAAATACTTCAGAAAACGCATAAATGAAACATTTGTGACCTAGTTTGTTTTTGTAGAGTATAACGGGAATGTTCCTGTCGCCACCCCGTCTTGTTGATATGTGGAGAAAATGCTTCACTCGACAAGCCTTGGACAAGCCAGACAAATTTGACATTTATGTGTGTTTTCATACTGTTTTTGTTTAACAGGAGAAAAGGCCTCAAGGCAGTGCACAGCTGCTGTGAGCTGTTTAATGGGAAGTATCAAGTGGGGCAAAATCAGCAAGCAGTAACATTTAACCAATGTTCAGCCAATCAAAGCTCTTACTGTCATACTGTAAATAATCCAGACGAACACATATAATCAAACCAAGGTGAGGAACAGAAATCTCATTCTAATTTATTAAAAACTATTTACTTAGTATCATTATCAAGATAAGTGTCATGATTTATTGTGATATCAGTTGTAGATGAACTGTATTGTGCCTACCAGTAGCCGTAGGTTGGTGTGAGCCCGCCACACTGCTCCTGCTCCTGCTCCTCCTGCTGCTGTGCACCGACAGACTGGAGCCCTGCAGTCGGCTCAGGGCCGGTGAGACATCGGGGAGTCTGTGATCTTGGACTATGAGGCCACATCGCGGGCAGGTGGGCTTCTGGAGGTCACACTGTGGCTTCTTAAACTCTGCTGCCTCCTCTGACGCCTCTGCTGGGAGAGGCTGGGCTGGGCAAAAACCAGACATACCATGATGATTGTCTCACTTGATCATCACAGAACACGGGTAGAATGGAAAAAAACCTTAATGATAAAAATGTCTGAGTGAGCACAAAGAAAATCCAAGTTATAATCAATCTGGAATTTAGAATTAGAAAGTGCACAGGGGGAGACTGGTATGGGTAAGATCCTTGTTCTGTGCCTAATTTCTTTAGATGTTTCAGTATATTTAGAGCATATAAAAGTAGAACCATGGCTGGATAACCATCCATGCAAAGCAGATAATTTACCCACAGCCCCCAGACGGCCAGGCTTCCCAAAAGTAATTTGATTGATTTTGATTTAGTAGGGACCTTGCACTAGTAAAGTACAGTAAACTAAAGCAGATCCCACATTATTAGCCAATTTTGTGGCCCCGTCTAATGGAGGGACCCCAAGTCGAAACCTTTATTGTGGGTTTGGTAGCTTATTTCTCAGTCATTGTCTTCCCAGCTGTGCAGAGCTGAATACTTGATGTCACTGTATTGTTTGGTGTGCAGGTCTCACTTACTGCTGATGAGGTCAGTGGGGATGGTATTTCCTCTGCTAACAGGGTCACGTGCTGAGAGGATTTCCTGCGCTGATTTTAAAGACGCACTGCCTTAAGACACAAGAAAGTCATGTTAGCTGAAAATGTATGACAGATTCTTCACTGAACAATGTGCTTTTTATTTATTGTTTTTACATAAGGTTAAAATCATTCTATATCACCATCATTTCATATGTGCATTGTGATTCTGCCTTTAAGAGCTTCTAACCCTTGCATGATTAAATAAGGTGTTTTAAAGGGAACTTTTCATGTCCCTTGATGTTTCATTGTGTCTCAGGGTTTTTAGCACCCCACCCAGTTTTCCCAGGGAAATACTGAAACCTTTCACCTTTGTTGGCATAAACTTTACAGATAATGACCACCAGCACAACATATTGACCCTTTATCAGCTTAAAAGCAAGTGGCCAGACCAGCAGTGTGTGCATGTATGAACAGAAATAAACTGTTTTACAGTTTATTTCAGGTGAGATCACAAGTACTTGCCTTCAGAAGGGCTGCTCTGTTCCTCCGTCCCGTCCACAGGTAGATGTTCTCCTGGTAACATGTCTAATACTCATGACTGTTCGGGACCTCTGTTACACGCCGTGCAACCGTTCACCGTGTCCATCCTCCTGCTTCTGTCGGCACCAAGAGGCCAGGAAACCTCCAGAAACACCCAACGTGCCGGCCTGAGTCACCGCTCAGGAGACTGTGAGCTGTACAGTGTGAGTGGGTGTTTTGTTGCTGTTGTTTGGTGACTTAATAACACTCCCCTTCCCAGCAGATGCCAGAGTGGGTGCACTGAACATGTACATCGCAGAGCAGCAGAGAGCGCGGAGGCCTGGTTGTGTGACTTCAGGTTGGCTTCTCTGTTCTGCTTTTAGTCACCTAACACAATGGAGACACATACCCCACAAGTGTGTTAGCTGAATACTGCATGTATGCAAGCGCTCTCGCCCTCTTATGCACACACAGTCATATAAACCACTCAGAATTGTATGGAATCCAGCATTCAGCCTGCACATACATGCATTTACTAATTTGCTCTGTAATCATGTCATTCATACGTTCCAATTAATGGTTCTTTTTTATTTTTGTATCATTATAAACATTTGGCCCATCCCACATGGGAAGAAAATGACAGCTAAATATCAAACAATAAAATCGTAACACAACGACAATGAAAACATCACTTCTATCATTATACATTATCTCCTTATTTAGGTGTACATTTTTCAATAAAATCTTGCTGATGCACAAAAATGAATAGAATGAATCTAATGTTTTAAAGTAGAGCAAGTGAAGTTGAGAGCACAACATAGTTCTTATTTCAACCCCCCTCCCCCCCAAATAATTCCAGAAATAAAAAATAAAATCCAGAAGTAATTAATTACAATCAGGGCCATGTAAATCTTTAAATGTGGATATATGTTTTTCCCACAAATGAGTGTTTTACGAAGGATGCCTGGGCGACAGCATCATCACTCCATGTTGATGAGGAAATGAACAGGGACCAGCCCTTTCACAGGGGCTGTTGACTAAGTGCTGTCAAAAGTGTTGCGTGGAAAAACATGTTGACTCGCCCGCCTCACAGTGAGTATATGGCACATCAAAGCAACACATAAGTGAAGCTGTTGAAGTTGTCGAGCACCATGCTAACTTTCAGTCAGTAAACGCCGTGTGGAGAGGCAATCAGAAGGAAATGTCATCTAATGGGCTGACAGCGAATCAAAGGAAGCCCTGAGAGGAAACAGCAAACTTAAAGCTAACTCGTTATCAGCCAAGACAATTACTGACATTAGTCAAAATAAAAGGAGCTGAAAAATCCGAGGCCTTTGTTCTGTGTTTGGTTGTGAAGTCTACAGTAACAGCTTCACTTCATGGCGTTCATCAGTTGCTACTGTTTATCCATGAATTTTATTTTAGCATCTCACATGATGATGTGAAAGACAGGGAGGTGAACTGAAACCTTCTCTCAGTCATCACCAGGATAATACACAACCATATTTGGCAAAAATGGTCATAATTATTGCTTCAGCTATAATAAGAGAGTACATTAAAACACACATCACTAAATAAACATTCAAAAGTGCACCTTGCAGCGATGTTAAGGATTTAGATTGCACTGAAAATCTCCAAGAGTAGATTTTGAATTAGTTGATTGTAGCACAGTTTTTAATTATTATTGTCAATGGCAGCCAGTCAAGCCAAAAAAAAAAGCTCATATAATATTTATATGTAATTTATTGTGCTGCTTATACAAGAATAAACATGACACTACACCAAAAGTATTTATCCCCAAAATCTTTTTTTTAATTATTTCTATTTTCCATGTAAAATTCCAGACCCAACATACTCTCTCATAGGTGTAACTAGATCAGGTTGGTGGAGCGTGTGGTGTTTAGTCCACACCTGTACTGTTAACAGTACATAACATTTAAATTTGACCTGAATGTAGTTTGACATCAAAACACATATTTAAATGCCATTAATCACAGGTCTGATGATGATCAAATAAACAACATTAATTGACAAACAACATATTCATTACATGTATACATATTACATATATATATTACATTATAATCAGATACTTACATTGACATACAATTACGTACTAACACATTTTTATAAAGACAGATTCGTAAGTATACATCATCCTCAATAAATGCCGCTATAGATGTTATAAAAGTGGATTGGATCTTTATTTCAGTGGAAACACAGAGGAAACAGGAAAACGCACATAGTTACTTTGCTTGCTTTTTTTAAAAAAAATGGAGCATTGACAAAACATATTTTAGCTGGCTGATGTGCATCTTCCAAGATTTTATTTATGTACAAAGACGACAGAGAGAAGCCACGGCACAAACTATACATGTTTTCAAATATTTCATCAACACGAAACAATCACAACAAAACATCTTTCTCTCTGTCTGCAGTAACACGGCATTCACATTAACCCCGTGTTATTCCTTTGCGCTATTACAATAAACACTCATCTCTGCATCGTATTCTAACATTATAACATTACATTACTTTGGCCGTTGGGATGCATCGTCTCCGTGGAAGGACAAGATTTGTTCATGGTGAAAAGGAAATCATCTCAGCCAAACTATCAGATCCAACTCTGTGTTTAATTACAGTATTTACATTCTCATTGTTGCTGCTTTTTTAATTTACCTCAATGTTTGTCATAATGCTCTTTTCTTGGCAAGGGCTCCTTTGAAAAAGGGTGGACTGCTGCAGACATGTGGACATCCACAAACAAAATAATTTTTCATGTCTGATGTGTATTTATTGTTTCTTGTTATTGTGTAATGTTCTGGTGAGACATGAAGTGCAGATGGTCCACATCCCTGAATGTTCAATGAAGGCTCACTCTACTGCTTTGACACTGATTATTTGAAGTCTTACATCCTTTTTTTGTCATTCAAGGTCAAATAAATGCTCTTCGTCATTTTCAGTCACGTCATGCTGCGGGTTAGCTGGTTTTACCGGTGGCGTCAGAGTTTCTTGGTCGCTCAGATTCAGCGTTTCCTCTTTAAGAAAAAGACACCTGCAAGAGGTGACAAACAAAGTTATCTCAGTCAGTTGCTGCTGCACGTCAATCATTTCTTTGATTTTTGAAGTTCACAATGAACAAAACTCACTGTTGGCCTCGTGTAGAGAAGCTTTGTTTACTGTGGCGGTTTGCCGCTTTGTCGTCCTGTGTTTGACTCCTGGAGTTTCTGCTAACGCGCTCCTTGTATCCTGGCAGGGATGCCTCAGCCAGGGCCGTCTGCAAAGAGGATGCATCAAAAATCAAACAGTAACCTCAACCAGCTCAGACTCCTGTAATCAGGAAGCCAGTGCTGCAGTTCCTCACCTGTAAGCTGGCATTCAGAGCGGTCCCAAAATCAAGGTTGGAGGACACATTCTTCATCAGCGATGGACTCCTGTGGAATAACAAAGGTAACAGAATTTCAAAATGGACACAATTAATGTCTAATTCATGGCAGGCAAATCAATACCTTGTATATATTCTACAAGCCACAACGTGATTAACAACAATAGTTGGAGGCAAGGTCAGTTAAGATGACAAATAATTCAGTTGCACGAATGATCAGGGAAGAACCTTGAAGTCGAGCCTTGAAACTGTTGCCAGCATCAGTCCAGTTATAGTCATCAATCATTTACTGAAGCCTATAATCAACATACAAACATGCAGTACTGTAGATGCTAAGACAATAAGGAACCTGTGTTCACCTACATGGAAAGAACGTTTCTGTTCTTCTACTTGAATGCTGCAGCAAAGACAGGAAATCCCGATTATCTTTGCTGTAACATTTTTCTGACAACGGCATGATATAATTTAATGTTCTGGAAAAATATCATATCAAAATGTCATTTCGTTTGAACTGGAATGTGTGCAGGTGCCCTGACATCAGTGCTGTGAGAAAAAGGAAGTCATCCACTGTACCCTGTGATCTTCTGGGATCTCCTCCTCTGGTATTCCACCTCGTCCACTGTCCACACTGCGCCCTTCACATTCTCCACACGCACAAAACACTTGTGCAGGCTCAGGTTGTGGCGCACTGCGTTCTGATCCCGAGAAAAAAATCAGAGTGAAGGAGATATTATCGGATACATGCTGCATAAATCAGGTATGACACACACTGGGATCACAGAGTTAATTATCTGGACGTGTGGTACCTTCCAAGTAGCAGCGTTGCGTCTGAAATAAGCAAACGTCCGTGTGAACCAGTTGTATATCTCGTTGAGTGTTAGTTGCATGTCTGATGTTTCCATAATAGCCTGTAGATGGAGGGGAAATAAGAAAACTGTCACACATTACAGGATCAAATTAAAGCCCTGAATGTTTCACCTCTGATCCAAGTAGTAAGTACGTAAGGGAAAGTCTTTTCATCTATGAATCAACATCTGCATAGATAGCGTATTTTTTAGGATAAACACAACAACTGACACAAGTAAGAAGTATGGCTGCAATTAAGGTTTATATTGTTTTCTGCCAAAACAAAGAGAGATCAGCTTCCCTGTCGAAAGGGCTGTCTGACAGCAAAGTTAAGTGGTTAAATATTCTATATATTCTGTACACTTAAACTAACATAACTTTTTTTGGTGGGCATTTTTTTAATCAAATTTTTAAAAATACATTTTTCTGTTGCTCCCACTCTCAGCAGTGCATTGCTTAGCTTCTACATTAGGACTCCTGCCTGCTCCTCCATAATAGGTGTGTGCTGACCAGCATCTTCTGTATGAAAAACCCAAACTATCCCTTTAAAATGTTACCGTGCTAGTGGCCAGTGATATGAAAACCCAGAGGAAAAATCACAAAGGAGGAAAACATCTGGATGCTTAATTAAAAACATGCAACTAGTCCACAAAGGGATATAAATAATATTAATATATTGCATCTAACTTATCTGTATAATGTTTATAGTTAAGTGAAGAAAGAAATCACTTCATAGACTGTACCTGTCTTATCAGGGTTGCATAGGTGAAAGGTGGTCTGATATCCGTGTTCTTGTAGAGCTCATATTCATTTTCTGAAACCAGACAAAACACAGTCAGTGGAAACTGGAGTAGAAAATGTGCTGGACTGTTTATTTTCTGTATGAATACAATCCAAAAGCGTCCTTAGTATTTGATTTACCCGACGACAGCGAGAAAGCCAAAGGGTGATGGCGGTGTCGTATGGCCCCAGCACACGACGTATGAGTGGGTGACTCCTCTCCACACCCCTGGGATGGAGAGCTGACAGGAGCCAGAGGTTGGGGGGACACCTGGGCCGAATCTGACGGGCTCAGTGAGGGCATGCTGCTGGTGAGGGTGACTGAGCTTAGCTGTGAGAGACACAAGCAGATGATCCAAGTTAACAAAGGAACAAGTGGAATGAAAAGAGTGTCCGAGATGCAAAACAGAGTGGGAGGTTTTTCCGAACGGAGTGTAACAGAGCGATTTGATTCGCCTCTTGAGAGGTGATCCCACTAATATTGCAAGAAGAAGGAAGCCAATTATTGTTAATTACAGGGTGAAATTGTTTGGTGAGTGTTGTGATTATGGTGCAGTATTTGCAAGATTAACACATGATTAGCTTCCACATTATCAGAGCATGTCTGCTGTCTGAAAACACAATGGCAGCCATCTGGTGCCAACAGCTGGGCACAGAAAGGAAAGGGAGTGCTCAGGACTCACATCACGCAGTGACTCACACTCAAAAAAGGATTGGAGATCGCCACAAAAGAAAAGTGTAAAAGTAATTTAAGATTTATGATTTTTAAAAAAAAGGCACAAAATGTTTTCAAGAATTCTTTCTTTCAGGCATTTGTGAACATTATTTCTCAGAGTAGGTTCAAACATCTCTGACCTTCATCTCATGCAGGTGTACCTCTTAGCCGTGTTTTTTGTTTCTTATTTTTGCAACTCATTCAACTGTAAGAGTTCACCAGGTGAATTATAGGCTGGCGGTATCTTCATCAGCGCTGGAGAAGATGAGGTTGCGGGCAGACGTGTTATTTTCACTCTCCACCACATATTTGTAGTTTTGCTTACAGCTCCGAAATACCATAAGGCTTATGGCTCATTGACTTTGTCCCTGTTGTTCACACAGTCATTACTGCATGCTATCTACCTGCAGGCCGCGTGGGTCAGCAGCCGTATGAGACTGTGGCGACTGCAGGCTCGTGGGTGCAGAGATCGACCTGGCTTCCAAAGATGGCAGATGCAGGTGAGCCATCATCGCACGCAGACGCTCCCGTTCTTTGCAGAGCTGTTGGAGGAGGTGAAGGGAGGGAGAGGAAATCAGTGTGGAACGCTGCCGCATGAGAATCACTGAGCACAGTTTATTGAAATGGAACGCCGTGAACCGAACACATTTTGCAAAGTACAGCTTCTTGCTGTGTCAAACATCAGGAAGGAGGCGGTGTTGGCAGAACATTGCATGAATATTTACCATGAGCAAGACGATGTTTAGATGGTGAAATCTTTGGAAAACTCCAGAAACTAGTGTTGCAGACTATGAATATCAGGGGAGGCATTTTTTTAAATGAATAAAAACTAATGAGCAAAGCAAGAATGTGCGCAGAATATGAAGTTATTAAATCACCAGTTTGACAGTGTTGCATGGCCATTAGCACACATCCAAGCAGCAGTTGTAACTTCTATCATTGGACACATGCCCACCTGAAGCTCAAGTTGCTGAACCACCTGCATCTGGACTCTGCACTGCGCTGTGCTTCTGTCATCCAGAGTGTGCTCGCTGCCTATGTGCCTGAAACACACACAAGGACATTAAAGGAATAATGTGTCTAGTGAATATCACATGTTCACTCCTGAGGGAGCTCTGAAAAGTCTGCAGCTTGTGCTGTCACACAAGTGGTCGGCTTGGACTCACAGCAGCTACAATGGAAGCTGAGCTCGAGTCAAGGCAAAAAAAAAAAGTAAAAGTCTTTCACAATGTTCATGGACACCTCATTCAAACCAGTCGTACAGAAATTTTTTTCATGACTCCTTGGCAAAGTGAAAATCGTTTGGAACACAATGAATATCGACAGAAGAAGTGGACTATGCTGCAGGAGAGGGTTGAGAAGTTTCTATGGATGTTTTGATGTGACATGTTTGTTTGTTTCGTGGTTTGTTCAACACTAAAATACACTGTAATTGCTGTGGGTCCAGGCTGACTGACATTGGAGCCCCAGTTTGTTCTTCTCATTTCTTATCACAGATGCTTAAGGAGCAGAGCTTAATGCCTCAGCGGTCTTTTAATTACAACTCCATTTCCTATCCAAACAAAGGTGGTAGCCAAGAACGACATACGGTTTCTCAATTAAGGTAAAAAATGTTGATATAAGTTACATGTTATCTATATTCATTCTATTTTCTATTTTACATTTTCATATGCAATAATGTGTTTCTATTTTTCTTGTGTCAGACAAAAACGAGCACTCTTTTCGTCCAGATGTTTAGAAGAGACAGAGCTCATTGGCTGAATGTAAAAATAAACCCAGGGGCTGCATCGTAAACAGAAAAGCGAAGAGTGTGAAAGTAAAATACATTAGGATGAAGTTAAAACCTACTTGATAAAGAGGCTGAAGTTTTCACACGCAGACTCACATCCGGGCCAGTTGCACACACCGTGACTGTAGAGAGCGTGTGTGTCAGCGTGATCAGCTTTAATAGCACTAGAGAAGGAGGAAGAGAAGAAAAGTGAAAGTGCTGTCATGATTAAAAAGCACAGCTGCCAGACAACAGCGACAAAACAAGAGTAAAGCACCAATAAATCAGATACAAGCGTGTTTTGTTTTCTTTTCAGATAACAGAAAAATGAGAGAGGTGGAAGGGAGCACTGAGAAATAAGTGGAAGACTATTTACTTTTGATTTGGGACATGTAGTCATGTAAACTTTTTCTTTGCTGAACCACTTCAGGTGGTGCAACACAAAGCAAACAAACAAAACAAAATGTATCATCCCAAGGGGAATTAAAAGTGAAGTCTCGCTGCAGAAGCAAACACCATCGGCACCTTGAGAGGAAGAAAGTGTCTACAGATGACAAGTCTTTGATGTTTACAAAAAGGCAGCATCATCTCAGTTCTCACAATCTGTTTACAGCTCGAACAAACAGATCGTACTATTCTGCCCTGCAGGGAGAAGAAGTCTGCAGGTCACCGGTCTGTCTCCCTGTGACTTTCATTGACATCATGTTGTTGGCAGAAGAGTCCTGACTGCCCTTCGATGTGGTTTTATCATCAGTTATTCCGTTTGTGAGCTCTTTCCAAATCTGCTGCATCTCTGCGGGGCTGAAACCACCTAAAACATAAAAAAAACATGCAATTAGTGATACATTTCTAAATCAGCATTTTGTTTCACATGTTGATTAAGGAAACTGCAAAAAGAAAGGGAGGTTATTATCTATATGTGGCATATGAGTGGCATATTTTTCCATAATTAGGATATTTACTTCATAGTATTTTTTTTTTTTCTGTTCACACGAGCACTTTTTCGTCTGAGCTTCACGTTCACACAGTTTCACTCATGATCACCTAAAAGCTTGAGGGGAGCGAACTCTTCCTCATGACCTCATGTTGCCTTTTCACTGTAATCCAGGAATTATTATCACAGCTAGAAAATGAGTGCGGATGAATTTTTTTTTCTACTTTTAGGCTTTGCTGTCATCGTCATGTCTGTTTGTGGGTTTTGTGCCGTTACATAACTGAACCCACAACAAGGATCACAGAGGGCTCGGTGACAAAATCCCATCAAATACACATCCATGTCCAATTCAATCTTAAATTTACAAACATGCAGTGACTTACAACGCTAAAAACACCAACACTGGACGGAAAATTGAAACACTCAGCACACTGGAAACGAACGAGCTGACACCGCTGCTGCTTTACTTTACAGATGCTGCTCCAACAAGGAGGAAGAAATGGAGACAAAAAAAATGTAAAACCTTGGTGCTACATGTAAAGAGGCAGAGACCTGGAGAGAGGGCAGGAGAGGACAGGACTGGTCTCTGCACCCGGAGGAGCTGCTGCTGCTGCTGCTGCTGGAGCTGGAGGAGCTTCTGGAACACGAGCTGCTGTGCAGGGAGCTGGACGACACAAAGAGAAAAATAAGACTTTCCACAGAAAAGTGAGGCGCTATTCATGTGAAACTCTGCTCAGGCGCTCGTTTCTCCTGGTAGCTGTCCGGGTATTGATCCTGGACTAAGATCAGTGGCATAAACTGAATCTGACTCTGAAATCTCACATTCCAAAACGAACAATCACCACCCACACCAGCACCAACACCTCATCTACGAAGGCTAGAAAACATTGTTCTCCAGTCGTAGAGGGAAGTGACAAAGCACATAAACATTTTTCCTTTTGATTGGCCATTTCTGTTGAACTTCCTACCTTCCTCCCTCAGTCTTGTTCCAATATGTTTTCATTATTTGTGTCATTTTTTTTGTGCCACAGTTCTTTCTTTTTTTTTTTTTTTTTTATCTCACTCATATGAGCTTTTACTCCAGGATGGATCTATAAACTTTACAAAACAGATCACACCTAACCACTTACCTCTTTGACTTTCTTGCTGGGCTGCTGTTGAAGCAGCTGCAGGTGAATCTGTTGTTGTTGCTTCTTGTAAAACTCTTTCAGATGTTGCTAGAAAAATAGAGATGGGCCACTATCAATACTATTATTATCTTTATTATTATTATTATTATTATTATTATTGTAGACATTTACCTTGCTCTCAAACAACTTACAGTAAAAAAAAAAAAAGCATTTCTTCAGAGAGGTCTGACTTCTTGACTGCGACAACCAAATAGCCAGTTTGCAGTATTGTGATGCCATTCGGCAGGAATGTCAAGAGGTTTTGTTAATTAACACTTCGATTTGATTAAAGGTGAGTTACAGTTTTGGAGGCAGAAGTAAACTGAGAGTTGAACCTCAGTGGGTTTAACTTCAAATTGGGTTAAATGCTTAAATGACAAAAGGAACTTCAGCTAAAATCTGAGTGTTTTTTCTAATTCAGTGACAGTGTCCCGAAACTAGTAAAGCTAAATGGAATGCAGCCCTCATTGATATTATTAATTACACCTGTGGTTTTCCTGCTGTGGGTCAAAATGTCTGCCGTGAAAAAGAAAGTTGAACTTGGAAAGTTGGGTAGGTGCAAGTGTCTACGAAAAAATATGTCTACGAAAAAATCTAGTGAATTGCATTGTTTTGTTGTTGTTGTTTTTTTGTATTTTGTATTTTGTAAGCTAGTCTGCCTCAACATTAGCAGACAGTTATAGCTAGTTAACCTTAACTGACCATTTAGTTTATTAGCTTAGTTTACTAGCAGACTAGCTGTTGGCTAATTTACTAGCTTACCTTGGTGGCTATAAACTGATATAGATTTATATGGTTATGGTATATGGTATATAGTTAATATGCCCATAGCACAAGTTTCAACTTCAGCACAGTTCCAGTGCAGTAAACCACAGTTCAATGTACTATCATTAGCATTAGTGCCCACAGTATATTAGTGTTAGTGTTGCATAAATACCTGCTGGATCATCAGGGCTTGTTGCTTCTGTTGGATCAGGGCCTGCAGCTGGTTGGGGGTCAGCAGCGTCTGCATCTGCTGGGGAGCCATCATAGCCAGAAACACCTCCAGGGAGAAGAGGAAGGATAAAATGACAAAAGAGCCACAGTCTTCAGAGGGAAGAGTGAGCCACACAGAAGGCAAGTGTCAGGTGTTTAATAGTAATAACCATCGGATGGGAATCTTTCCAATCCAATTACCAAACAATGCTGTCAACCTTTTGTGAACATCATCATGGTGGATTGTGTCATTGACCTTAAATGAGATGGGAGATAGGCTGACCGGTTAATTAGCAACACAATTACATGCTTGTTGTGACTCCTAATAGAAGTGTATGGGTATTAATAAAGGCAAACACTCACAGAATAATAACTGACCTGCACTGTTATTGGCTGAGTGACAAATAACAGAGTGATTGTCTCCTTTTGTATTCAGACAGAGGCAACAGCAATTGCCATGACTGCATTACGAAACAACAAAAGGCCCTTACAAATTCAACACGCTGTATTACAAACAATGCTAAAGAAAAAAAAAAAACAATACTAGTGCTGCCAATTGATTGTATTAAAAAAATATCATTTATTGGACCAGTTTACCCACAAATGGTAAATATTTCCTATTTTCTACACATATAGTCTAAGGTGAATTGCTGTATATAAAGTGCTCTGTGCTTCATAGGTTTTAGTGAAGCCTTATGTCTGTGAGTAATATCTTAGCGCCTTGCAGGATGTAATAAAATAACACATCAGGGACTTCAAGTTTGTCATTTTTGTCCTTTGAGATAATACCTCCTGTGCCTCCAGATTGATAACACGACTAGACAGTTAAGAACAGGGGAAAATAGAATTCACACTCTGGTAAAGCAAGTGTAATGATCTGCATTCGCTGTAGGCAATGACAGTTTTAAAGACTTAAACAGTGAATTAAATGTCTAAGAATTTACTGCACATTTGGTTATTAGGACTGTGTTACATCCCAGAGGTCGACTAGAGGAATCAGAAACAGTAACCCAGCAATCAGTGGTAGTGGTGGAATAAGCAGAATGTGCAGCGTTTATTTGACTATTTACAATATTTACATTCACAAAAAAGATTCTGTAAATGTGGACAAAGTAATTTTGCAAAAAAAAAATAAAACGTGATAGGCTGAACTCTAATTTGTAATATTCTAAGAATCTAATTAACTTTACAGTGGGCGCACCAGCCAACACACCTAGTGTGTGTAACAAAAGTTATCTATGTGTGTAAAAATGTACAGGGTGCCCCGACACCCCCAATGTCCTTACCCCACCACAAAACTCATCAATTGTCCAACAATTTTAGTAAGACAAAACAAGCTGTTTAAAGACAACACTTTGGGATCTGATAAACTGTGATGAACATTTTCATGATTTTCACTTTATCAGTTACACTGAATGAAACATTCAGAGGAATGAATGAAACATACTGAACAGGTTAGACAATGAAATTAACTGCAAGCTGTAGCTCTAGTCTCACTGTTTGTGTTTCTCCTGAATCTTCTCATGTATGTAGTTTTTAAAGAGGCACTGGCATACAGCTGGCTTCATTATCGTGCTCTATAAATTGCTTGGTAACCATTTGTGGTGTGTGGATTGGATGCTACAGTTAGAAAAGAAGGACAATACAGATTGTCACTTACTTTAGTCCTTTTATTTGCTGAAAATAACAACAAATAATCTGTTTGAATATTCAGCTCACACAGTCACAGACAGTGTTAGCAGAGCCTTTATTATGGACAACGCTGATGCCTTTTTGGTATATTGTTGAAATTCTGTAGGTCACAAGTTGAGTGCCTTGCAGAGATTTAGAAAGTGAATTAAGAGAAAACAGCAGAGCAAAACTGACAAGACGAGAGAACAGACTGAAGAAAACGGTGGTGACCAGACGTTCATTATCTTGGCTGTTTCATTGATCACTTAGATTAAGATTCCCAGGGATGGAATCGCAACAGACAACCATAAAATTATGTTGAGCCATGCTTATTTGCCATTCACTTGCATCTGTTTGGTGCAGGTCTGTGGGCAATTATTCCTCCCTGGCTCTGACTCACAAACTAATAATGAAGGACAAACAGAGTTCTGCGTGTCAACTCCCAACTCGGATCAGATCTCATATGAAATCCCTGCCACTGTCAACAGAGCTACGGGTTTGGTGTCCTGTCAGAGGACGTCCAATATGTAGCTGATATGCCGCATTTCTCTTGACATCTGTTTGCCTAAGACTGTTCTATTTCCCGCTTATGAAGAGGAGGAGGAAGAGGGGAAGGTTGAGGAGTAGGAGTAGGATGAAGATACCTGTTTATGGTGGAGACTCTGCCAGTTTTCACCACTCACTCCACTGCAGGAGTCCCCATTAGCTACTCTCTCTCCTGCACTGGTGTCTGTGTGACTGAGGAGGCTGCTGACTGGAGTTTGACGGGCTGCCGTGGGACTGAGAGGAGACTCAGGCATCCCAGCTCAGGTCCTATAAGAAAGCGGTCAACACTAAATAAGCTGTAAGGCTCAAACACCGGAGAAACGGCTCAGCATCACTGCTAAATCACGCCTCTGCCTGGCTTTGCGTTAAACACAAAGAAAACTAACTTGGAAATTTTTAACAACACCAAAGATGATAGGCATGCTTATTGAGGTGCTGGTTAATAGGACATTCATAGAGAAAGAAAAAATACATTCATTTGCACAACTGAAATAAATAATCCAAAGCTTCAAATCCAGTGAAATTCTCTACAGGATGCTATTTACAGAACTAAAGACTAGATAAAGTTAACAAATCTATGATTTTCATTTAAGAATTTCATTGCATGCGAATGAAAACAGCAACAAAGCAAAGTTATGTGAATATAGCTAATTAACATTTTAAAAAAATCAGAATTATTGTACATTAACATCGTCCAGACCTCGTGCACATAATGGAAATAATGATAACAAGTGATTTACACTATGTTCTAAAAAGGAGGCATCTATACACATTCATTATACGTACAATAGTTTTTTGACATTTTATCAATGGCTGCGTGCATACGACAATTACAGTGCAGTTTTAATAATGTCAGATAATCACAACTCAAAGTCAAGTAAATGTATCTGTAGCGTCTTATTGGCAGGCATGAAAATCTAGGAAAGCTGGAATTTTTTAACAGTCAAAGTTTTATTACATGTCTTAATTTATCTTGGAATTACATAAAGTAAAAACTAAGAGGTAGATAAGATCCTGTGCATATGCAAGAAGGCTATAAAATACAACCCATTACCTCTAAAGTTGAGCACAGATAGGAGTTTTAACACCTAAATGCGGGAAGTAAAATCTAATCACACCTTCATAATAGAAACCCCACTGATATGCTGTCAGGCAGTTTCTATTATGACCACTATGTCTTTCAGAATTGTGATGAAGCTACATACCTTTAAGATGAATAGTCAAATTCAGAGCAGCCAGGCAGAGTTGATGTCTCCAAGTCATGCAGTTTGGAGTGAGGATGGGAGAGAACTGATGGAGTTGTGTGTCTACCTGAGGGGGAGGAGTCAGTCAGTGAATTATACAGTGAGAATAGCAGTTGAATACCAGGATGTGAAAAACAGGATAGAATTGGTACCAAATCAGCCAGAGCTCTAGGTATTTTTTTTTGTTTAGGCATAAATATAACATGCTTACCTGGTGAGTGCCTTCACATTTATAGTGATGATTATTTCTGCATGAAAAATGTCATGTACAAGCTGAATTAATCAATAACCATCACATCTTCACTACAATTATATAATGATATAATGTATATTGTATTACATATAGACATAGCAGGCTTTCCAGTTGCGTATTTTGCATTAAGAATGCATTTTTCAGGCATTACTTTGCTGATATTTATAGGCATACACAATCCAATAAAAAGAAACATTTAAAAAACAAAATGCCTTAATACAGGCATCATTTATTGTCTTTCATGATTAAAACAAAGAGTCCTCTTTGAGAAAAGACAAGTATAGTTGTCTGTGACTTTATTTAGATATGCAGCATCTACGGGATTTGAAAAACAAAAAGCTCTGCAGCAACACAACTGTCAAACTGTTATCAAAGAGCTATTTACAGTAGTGTCTGCACTTTTATTTGAATAGCATATCAGTACATCTGTTAAAAACAAAAGTGTTTTAATTTTGGCTGATGATAAATGCAGCGTACCCTAGAGTGTAAAATTTTTAACACAGCTACATTGACAGACAATACCTGAAATGACTGATGCAATAGACTTTGCACAGGATATTTCTGTACAGTCATTTCTTTGTGTTTTTAACCATTTTTTGCACCTTTTTTTTTTTACTATTCTTCATTTAAGCATGCCACCTTTAACACACTCCCATGGTGGTCTCTTGTAACATCAGCTTTTTATTGCAAAATATGTTCTACAGACTGCAAGTGCATGATGAAAGAGGATGATGACGACCAAAGGTCACGCTGCCATACCATCTGGAGTAATTATACCTAGGTGCGCTGAGAGGGATATCAAGGTAAGAACAAAGACGGAATATCCTCCTTTGTATTTTTGCACAAACAAATTTTTAATAATTGTGGAAATTAACACGGCATAGCTATGAATTCACACAACAATAATTATGGCTAATACATTGTAAAGATGAAGCTGTTTACACCATGTAAATGTGGATTAGTGCACTACATTTCGATATGATGTATTTAATGTATTTAAGTGTCAATTAAGTAGGCCAAGCACATCTTCTCTGTGCAAAACATGTCTTAAAACAGGACAGACTTGAGAGCAATTAATGATTGAATTGTAGATATTGTTACAAAGGTAACTTTCTGCCACCTACTGGATTAGTATTTACCTGCCCTCCAGTTTTTATTGATAGAAAGAAATAATATACATTTATTCTGTATATTTTGCAACAGGAAAAACCTTTCCACGCAGTCTCATTTTTCTGCTTTTCATTATAATGATTTAAAACAGTTCAGGAGTGAAGTTGAAAGTTGAATTTGTAAGGTAAAGGTTGTTTTAACTCTGCAATGACTTGAGACATGCACCAGCAGCTGGGAAAACTGAAGGCATGCACCGGTGGTGTCATGAACGTGCTGTCATATGACTCTTTCATGCCTTTCAATACTGAGTCATTCACCTCTGGAGGTCTGGAGGCCATGAACTCACTGCCGTGCCCTCTCTCAGCTGTACACATGCTATATGAGTCTAGTAGCCTCTCTGGAAAATAGCAATGTTTCATCCAGCTGGGGGATTGCACCCAGCCCACATTGATGTTCCAAGGCTGATGGAGTGGTTGGGTCCAGTCAGAGGGATGCATCTGATACCCCCTTGGCGGCTGCAGAGAACATTGTGAGCCCAAAGATCTGCTCCCACAGAACCTTCCCAGGAAACAGCTGGTCTCCATCCAACCCAGACACCCCGCCACTTTGTCATATTGCTCCCTCTTCTTCTTCCCCCTGGCCCTCCTGCACTGCCTGAAGTTCCCCTGCTGGAAGTCTCTCAGGTAAGCTTGGTGGACACCCCAGTAATGGCCCCGGCCGTCCTCGCAGCGGCTCACCTTCACAAAGCAGTTGTTCACGGACAAGTTGTGCCGGACACTATTCCTCCAGCCCGGACCCCGGCTCCTGAGGTAGGGAAACTGCTCCTCCATTGCTCTGTAGATAGACGCCAGGTTGAGTTTCTGGGAAGGGGAGGACAGGATCACGTTGGCAATTAATTCAATGTAGGAGAGCGAAGGCTTAGAGAAGAGCTGAGTACTCTCAGAGGAAGGATTGTCTAGGCTGCTCATCATGTCATCGGGAGGATGGGCTGGGCTGGTGAGGATGCTCTCGTAGGTACCGTCAGGATCTGCCATTGTTGAAGCCATTTCTTGTGTCGTAATTTCTCTGCTTTCCTCTTCTATATTAGATGCATTTATGAATTAACTTCTTTTTTTCTTTCTTTCATGCATGAAGTATCCACAATGTGTTGTCTTCCTTTTTCTGTATTCTTTGTTTAGTCTTTACTGTAACTTCCAACTCTGAGCATCGCAGTGAAATTTAAAGTATCCTGTGAACGTCAGGCGCCTTCAGCTGTTTGGTTCTTTCCTGTTCGGTGAAATGCTGGACAAAACAATTATCTTTCCCGACATGCTTTTATACTGTTCTTAGCAAATTCAGGGGGTGGGAAGGTTCACCGTTCGTCACTTAAGACACAATACTCTTACTCATTGTTAAAATATGTATTTTATTTGCACTGTAAGATTAAGGACTAACCACTTTGCTCATGGCTTGAGCTGGACATAACACTTTGTCACAGCTGTGAGATAAACACAGGAAATCGTATTAACACAGTGCATAACTGTAAACAGTGTAAACTAAGCTGGGTAGATAAAAGAATAAGCAGATTGGTGGAATGGTTATGGTTTTTTACATAGTATCAGGATTTCAAGGTTATTGCACCATCAGAGAGTCAGCAATTGGTCAGTGGAAATGATCTTGAAGGCCTAAACAGTATGCACAGGCCATTTGTTCCATTTTAGAACTCATGTGATCCATTGTTGGCCAAAAGCAACAAAACACAAATAGCTGTCATGGTAAATCTCATGCTTGTCATACCATTATAATTCTCCTGGGGGCAGTTATATAAGAACAATGACAGCGAAACTTTTACGTGTTTGGTCAGTTTTGAGATAAGAAAATTAGAAGAAGAAAGTTATTAATTTATACTGTAGATTATATCACACGAACAGTCTGTCTCATGGACGTGAGAGCTCAGACAGACATAGTTTAAGTCCCATCTGGCCTATTTATAGTGTTGGCCCTTGCCACAATGTCATCTGTAACTCGACTCCATCTGTTAAGTCAGAGCATGTTGAATGTCAGTTGCCAGAAGCAGAAGCACTGCAGTTCACTTCCCGCTGACTCGCTCACAGGGAGCCCCATGGAGTGTTTGGGACAACCAAGACTTTCTGGGGCCTGTAACGTCTCAGAAGTGCCAGGCTTCTGCTTCTTGGACGTGGATGATGATGAGGGTGAGGTGGTGATCGGCATCAGGCCCAAATCTTCTCCTCTCCCACGGAGAAAGAGCTCCGTCACTGACGAGGACTCTGAACCTGAGCTGCCCCTTTGTGGCTCCAGGAGAGTGTCCTTTGCAGACGCCAAAGGCCTCAGTTTGGTGCAAGTGAAGGAGTTTGACACTTGGGATGTACCCAAGCTGCCAGGATATGACACCTCTGAGGGTGATGGTAAAGATGCAGAGGAATACTTTCTTTCTCCTCTCACTTTTTCCCTTCCTTTATCTACCGAGGAGCTGTTGGTCAAAGTGCAGGAGCAGAAAGTGGAGTTGGAGACCATCGCATTAATTCCAGGGACCACAATACTGAAAGGAGTGATCCGTGTCTTTAACATCTCCTACAGTAAGGCGGTATACATCCGAACCACTTTGGACACTTGGTCCAGCCACTTTGACCTTCTAGCTGAGTACATCCCAGGTTCCAGTGACAGCCTGACGGACTGCTTCTCGTTTAAGCTCACCTTAGTGCCCCCATTTGGGGAGCAGGGAGCCAGAGTTGAGTTTTGTCTGCGATATGAGACTTCGGTGGGTACATTCTGGTCCAACAATAACAACAGGAACTACGTGCTGTTCTGTCACCAAAGAGCGAAAGAGAAGACAGAGAAACCACACAGGGAAAATGTGAGCAAGAAAAGCTGCCTGAGGATGGTCAGGTGAGGATATACAGTGATGTTTTTAGAAACAATTCAATGCATTTAGCTATACATAGAATCATACATAGCCAGGAGATATATCCGTCATGCCTCAGATGGAAGAGCAGACTCGACAAATACTGACATATGATGGATTGACAAAACTGTGGTAAGGTTCAGGGGTTATGCAACTAATCCAATATGAAGACATCATCTTGCACTGATAAACACCATCAGCAAAATTATTTCAAATATGTTTTAATCATAAAGATGAATGCGTTTGTATATGATTGGGCAGTTAGATGAGACAGACACATGACTCAAGTCTGACTGATCACAATTTTATTAATTCACAGTCAGAACTTCTCCACTGTGGAAAACATTTCAGCAATTGAAGCTTCATCTCAAGAAAATATTTCAACAGGTGAATATTTATTTTGCTGATTGTGAAATTAAGAAAATAGTTGTGAAATTTGAATATTTGAATGAAAAATTTGAATAGTGCTGCCTCAGTATAAATGTACAATTTTTATCCAGATGTGTCAAAACATAAAGAGGAAGTGGAGGCAATGAAAGCCAAGCAAATCTGCAATGGTCAGTCAGGAACATCAGAGGAAAATCAACAGAAATTACTGGTGAGTAAAAAAAACCCACAATACTTACCCTTTCTTTCTTTCTTTCTTTCTTTTTGGCATGTATAAACCAAGACATAATAGTACAGTTTAATTTGACATTTTATGCCTTTAGACTTTAAGATGCCAAATATTCTGACTTAAAAAGCCAATTCAAGAATGTTTACTAGCGGCTTAAAGACACCACGGTGTGTCTGTGAGGTACAGGACGAGCTGAAAACTTACCCCTGGTGTCACGTGGCAGGGACTTGAGTAGCACCAGCATATCACAATGTACTGGACACCTAAAGGACACTTGGTGCAAGCTGTCCCTATCTGTTTCATATTTTGTTTTGTGCTATTTTGATACCGTTTTAATCATTTATCCTCATATTCTCATCCCTATCCTTATTTATCCATATATTCTTGTCCTTATCCTTATATTTAATCAAAAATGCAATGAGCATAACTACTGTGCGATCAAACTGAAATTAATCTTTCCCCTTTGTTGATGGACAGATCGAGAGCAGACAGAACAGCAGCCGCAGAAGTCGCAGAAAAGCTGCACGGATGGCTCGGGTGAGAGACTACTTTGCTCAGAGAGATGGAGGAGCAAATGACACGGAAAGAGATGAATCACCTCCAGAGGCAAAACAGGTAGCTCAAGAAGAAATCCCAAAGAAACAGAACTCTGAGGGGAGCAGCAAATCAGAAGGTGCTCAGTTTGTTCCTGAATCTGTTGAAATATGCGGCGAACCCCTCCTTGATGTTCTACATGATGCGTCTGCAGCACATGACTGCACATCTAAGAGCGAACCGGAGAAATCTGAGCGCATCAATTTGGCTGACTCATTAACAGGGAGTGAGAGTGCCACAGATATCCCAGACAACCCACTGTGTCTGAATGATGAGCCTGCTCCCGCAGAATGTCAAAATATCAACAAGTCTGTCTCCAAAGCTGAAAAAAGCAGTCAGGAGCAAGGCATGAGTCATGACTGTAACATTGTAGCTGAACCAGCTGACAGTGTTTTTTCAGCAGTGAGCATCGAAAGCCTCGTTATCCAGCCTAACAGCTTAACATTTGGAACTGTGATGGCTCCACTATATCATCAGGTGTTTGGCAGAGTTGGAAGTGAAAGTCAGAGTGTAGGTGATTGGAGAAATCCAATACAGGCCACACTGAATGTTGGAGACTTAACTCAAAGTTTCCCTCCCACTGAAAGAAAAGAAACCAGCTTCATTGTTCCAACAGAGGATAAAGGTAACACTGACAAAGTTCAGGGAAAACTGATTAAGTCTCAGGAATCAAACCAAGAATGCTTTGATGCCACTCTGAATAGTCCTCCCTTTGTGACAACAAATGACCATGCAGAAACTCTGCAGGATCCAGTTGAGATTATACACCCGGACCAGAGCTGCCCAAAGACATCTGAGGTTCTAAAAACAATTTCAGGAGACACAGAAGTACATCAACATACTGTGAATATTATAAACACAGATTTGTTGAATCCACAAATACCCTCAGAGAGTTTACTTCTCCAGGGAGCAGTACAGGAAGACAATATGACCCCTGACCACCACAGCCAAACCGCCGCAGAAACAGCACGTGCTCAGCTGCCAGAGCATACATGTGCACAAATTAAAACTAATCTAGATGAAACACTTACACAATGTGGAACACAAGAAGCTATGACCACTCTAAAAACCTCAATTATGTCACTTCAGCTTTCTCAGACTATCACTGATGAGACAGACCGACAGGCCAGCAGTAGTAGAGCAAAGCACTGTGAGTGTGTAGATGAATCAAACAAACATGATGTTGTTGGCCAAACAGTAATTATATCAACAAAGAATGCTATTTCAGAGGAGGCTAAACTATTAGAAGCTTTACATGATTTGAATAACCACAGCAATAATTTAGCTACAGAGGAAACCAATAATTGCTATATTTCTTGTTTTGAAAGTGTGAAGGAAAAGGATTTCACAGCACCTCAGATATCTCTTGAAACTCAGGAAGAAACCGGTAATGTGGAAGAAGGAAATAAAGTGATGAGCAACTTGCATAAAGATGAACGAAAACACTCAGCTGAAATTAAGGTTATAGGTGAAGTAGCTGATTCATTGACAAAAGCAGCGATGAGTAACGATCACATACATGGTGAAATGGTCATGAGGCTCAAAGATGTAGACATTTTAAAAGATGAAGTAATTATGGTTTCAAAAAACATAGAGTATCATGGAATCAAGACTGCTGTCTCAAAACAGGAGGATTTTAGCTCAGCGGACACTGCTGAGGTAAAAAACTGGGAGATGATGGTGGAAGAGGAGGAGAAAAACATTTTAACAGATGAAGAGAAAAGCAATACAATAAGTTTAAAAGCGGAGGACATTGAAGCAGTGGAGGAAGATCAAGGAGAACAATTGGAGGACGCAGGGATAGAGACAGCATCAGAAAATAGAGCTGTAGCAGATGAGGAAAAAGAGAAAACAGAGGACAAGAGAGAGGTGGGAGAGGGAGAGATCACAGCTGCAAGAGAGAAAGAGAGCAAGGCTGAAGATGCAGATGTTTTAGGGGACAAGCAGAGAATTGGACAGGAAGAAATTGGAGAGACTGTGGTTGGAAAAGATGGGGAGGAAGGTGGGAAAGAATTAGAATATACTCAAGCCACGAAGACGAAAATGACAGCAGGAGTGGAAGAACCAGCTGAGGAGGAACAAGAGGAGACTGTGATAAAGGAAGAAAAACACAGAACACACAGCATCCAAGAAGAACAGCCGATAGGGAGGGAAGAGGAAATGGAAACAGACTTGTACACTGACAATGAAGCAGGCGTTGACTGGGAGTATAAGGTAAAACCAAAGGAGGAAAACGTAGAAGAGGAGATCCCAGGTTACAAGGAGGAAATTCCAGTTGAAGAAATGGGACAGTCGGAGATTGTAGATGCCGGATCGGAGAGCATGACAACAGAGGACAGGGAAAATGAAGTGGCGTGTTCTGAAGAGAGGCTAGACATTTCACAAAACAAGGTTGAATATAGTTTACCTGCTCTGGTGAACAATGTGCATGACAAGAGAGTTTTTGACAAAGAAAATACAGGAGAGGGGCAAAATGCACACATGACAACTGAAAGGCATCTTCACAAAGAGGAAGATTTTCAAACTAACAAGCATGGTACACATGACCTATCAAAACCTGTGGGAGATGAGAATCACTCAACAGCTGCAGATGGAGATTTATGCATTTTTGCAGACGAACCGGAAGGTGACCAAGCAAGCCACGACAGCGGTTCAGCAGATTCTGACTCTGATGATGAGGTGGAGCTGTACATGCATTGTCTGAGGGCTGTTCACACTGGGGCACAGACACATAAAGACAGGAACAAAGATACAGGTTTCATTGCGGGCAAGAGGCCCTCTGTGAGCAGAAGCAAGCTGCTGTCCACACCCATGCCATCCATCAGTGAGTCTCTGGATGAAGACCAGCACCTCAGCCGCCTTCAGGACAATCACGAAGACACAGAGACAGCAGACGTCTTACCCACAGCTGCGACTCTGCCAGTGTCAAGTGGACAGGAAAGCATCAAGAGAAATGTGTCATGGTGGCTGCAGACTTTTTCCTTCAGCAACATTGCAAAAACATTGTTATATGCCACCTTGTTGGTGGTATTTGTAGTTGTGGCCTACCATTATGATTTTCTCGCCTGCTTTGGGCTCTACTTGATATCAGTGGTTTTGCTCTGTCGTCAGGGAGAGAGGCAGCCGGTAAAAGATAACAGACTAGGCTGAATTAAAATGGTAAAAACTGGTTTCAGTTGTGGTATTGTTTAACGTGGGCTTCCTGAGGTTTATTAGTGAACGACATGCTAACGTGACACCCATGAAGTCTGTAGGTTTAGTAGATTTAAAACTCTCCCTTTTTGCTACATACTGTTTGTGTACTATTTGTACAAGTCATACACAATTAGTAATGATAAAAGCAGAGGAAAAAGAAGATGAAGTAAATCACAACGGGCATGGATTTGAAGCGTAAATGACACATATCAGAATAACTGCTGTATATTCCCTATGGGAGGATGTTAACTGTCTGTTGTCAAGAGTATGAACCAATTTCCTTTATGCTTTACTGTACATAAAACTCAGTGTCGACTCGACAACAGGCTGCGGACCATTGCTCACACTGATCGTCTCTGCAGAGCGGTAATGCATTTTTGTGGTATGAATGAAACTCATCAGTGTGCTGTGTGCATTTGTGTAAGGTACATTTAGTTTGGTATGAATAAAGTGTACCATAGACAATAGTTCAATGCTTCCAATTGTTTTTTATTCAAAACATCACGGTGGTGCCAGAAGAAGAGTCATAAGGATTCATCTGCTGGTGATCATGAATGTTTGCACAAAAGGTCCAGGCAGTCCATCCAATAGATGTTGAGATATTCACTCTCACACTCAAGTGTTTAACTGACAGATCAACACAGCCATTAGCCACGCAGTTAATGTATCAGCAAAAAACAGATTGATGAAACTGACATAATCTCGAACCATCGTCGATTGTTCGCAGCCTGTTCTTGGCTGCTGGTGGAGGAAATCTACTCGGCCAATTCCAAAGTTTTTGGTACGTAGCTGTCATTTCGAGCCCAAAATAAGTAAAAATAGTTGTCAAGTTTAAGAAATAGTGAAGTTATTCTTTAGTATACCTGAGAGAGATTTTATGTCTGTTTAGGTCTGGAGGTTAGCAGATAATCCAACTCATAATCAGCATTTTGCAAAAGAAAACATGGATGCCATCAGAGGTATGTTATGTGAGAATTCTGCGGTCATACCCTGAAACTCTCCAAGAATGTAGAGACCTGATTCTGTCCTGACAGTTTGGATTCTTATCTGTGTTTCCGGTGTGTTGAAATGTTTTTATCTCGGGCTGCATTCTCATCGAATCGGCTATCTTGCTATCACCACTTATCAGTATAAAAATATGTTTGGCATCAAGATGGCTGACGGAAGTATCAACCTGCACTTTCATACTGTTTAGATGCCATGGAGGCTGTTGGGTTTTCAAGCTGTAGCCTGGAATTCAATATTTACGCATGAACAAACAGTTCCTGGGATTCTTCATATAGCTGCGTTCTTCCTTTTTTATCTTTCTCTGGGAAAGAATGTCACTAGAGGACAAATGAGCCACATGCCTTTTTTGTCACGCTGTCTTTAGGGACAGTTCACACAATAATAATACAATAATAAAAATAATAAATCTAGTTAAGCAGTGACTCTTCTGACGTGCCTTCTGATGTAGTTGAGTCATTTTGTCTCAGAATGAATGAACAGCAAGTCACTTGTTCACATGTAGCTCCTGCTACCTATTTGAACTTTGGCTTTTAGCTGCATTTTGAGCAGAGCACAGCTGCAGTCATTTACTTGCCAGGGAATTTCTGGGCTGTCCGCTGGGAAGATTATCCTATTTCCTAATGGACATGTGCATTTATAGCCACCAAAGAACATGGTGACATTTTTGATATTTCCACAGTTATAACTTTCAGAGACGGGGGCATGTCTAACGCCTTCTCCCTCTTTTTATAAACCCGAAATCTGAGTTGTCTTCTGCAGTTCAACCCAGCCTCGTCTTTTTGTGTTCTAAATAAGGCCACAAAAAGGGTATCAGGTCAGATATGGTGTATATAGTTTGTTAACTGTTTAAACATGAAATCCCCATTATTTGACCTGAAGAGATATTGTTTTTCCTCCCATGAGAGCAATAATAATTTATTTTACAAGCTGTGCAGGTGCAGCGTGCTTTGGCATCATCAGAACAAGTTGACTGACCCCCACAACTGTTGGGCTACACATCCTGATAATGACTGTTTAATAGCTACAGCAGACTGCAGCCAGTCAACTGTCGTTTCCACACTAACAGATGCCTGTCTGACCTCTTTCTAGGACTTTTATTACTCGAGTACAGTGATAAATCATACTTACTGTGTGTATGTGGGTCAATGTTTAAAGCCAGGAGGTATTTTACTCAGAAGCTGTGGTGCTATTTTTATGCATACAGTGTATGGAAGATATTTGCATGCTTATTTGATGACATTTTAACATGAAAAATGGATGATGCATGACCTGACCCATACGGTACCACGGCAAATGTGTGAGAATTCAAGGTAATACACAAATACATCAATAAACATGCTAGAATGGCTTTTTATAACAAACAACTATCCAATTTACCGAACATGATGATGCTCCATTAATATCCACTAGCAGTGGTGTGGTTTTATGGTGTAATTACACAAGACAGTATCACAGTGCATCAAGCAGGTGTATCTGCAGATACAATAAAAACAAACATCATGTGCTTTGTGTTCTCTCAAAGGGTTTAAAACAATGTGTAACTGCAGTCTGGATATCTATTCTTTGGACACAGCTATTGTTCTTACTTCATACAGAATTCAACTTCAAACCAGGCCAAAAGCAGCAGAAATTAGAAAATAATATGTTTTCTTTTCTTTGCTGCAACAACTGAACTCCTTTAAAATTACCCCCTCCAATCTCATTCTTTTTGACAAATGTAGACTTAAATGTGCTGACATATTGATATTGTCAGCTAACCGGAAACATCTGTCTTTGAAACATGGGCTCTCCACAGATAGGCAGATGGTGCTGGAACCATTAGGTGGCACTGTCTACCCAGCTATTACAAGCTTAATTGGATGTAAAAGAGTGAAATATAAAATTAATCCTAAACAAAATCATCCATATTACCCTAAATGTAGAGAATAGAATAGGAAAAATGTTAAATAAATATAAAAAACACAACACAACATGCAATGCAAATCATCAACATGATCACATCCTCAACGTCACTGCAGTTAACTGAAACAGGGATGTTTTTTCATTGTCTTCATGCTGACTTGCTGATATCAGTGAAAATTTAGATTAAAAAATTTAACCTCATGTAGCACATTTTATTTTGATTGCTAATATATTCTATTCTAATAGGCAGTTCAATAGTTTCAGTTTAATGTGACCCAGTGACTCCAAATCAACTCATTAGTGTATTATAGTGACGGGAATTTCGGCTCTTTTTAGAGAGCCGACTCTTTTGGCTCGGCTCCCTAAAAAGAGCCGACTCTTTTGGCTCGGCTCCCTAAAAAGAGCCGGCTCTTTCGACTCCCAAGTGGCTGCTCAGATATTTTGTTGCTTCAATAAATTTATTACCAAATTATGTGTAAAATGAATTACTAATGTAAAAAACACATTATATAGAATATTTATTGTTTATATTGCTTTATTAATTTTAAATTATTTAGTTTTACTGGGCTCATATAGCTCTGGGCTGGTGTCTGTGGTGTTGTCCTGGATGATGTTGTAGACATTGTAGGAACAGTAGACACACTGGCACCTTCATTAACAGCAGGTTAATGTACGTTTTCTGTTGCTCATGTTTCTCACCTGTCTGACTATGTAGCAGTGCTCTCTCACTCTCTTGTCTCTCCCTCACTCCAGTTCATGTGCTCACTGTGCTGTGTGTCTGTAACCCCCCCCCCCCCTCGGCTCTAAGAACCGGATCGTTCGCGACCGACACATCACTAGTGTATTACTACTCTAGATAAATAGGAGACAACCCCCAGTGGAGGTTCTGTTTTAATTTTGGTTTTTGAAACAGTACATTTTATCAGCTGTACAGCCTTACAAAAGCAGCCAATAGCAGGCTAAGTGCAGGTAGAGAAGTTGAAAAAAGGCTACTTACCAAAGAGTGTAACAGGACATACGTTTAGTTCAAGTTTAAGCCTTGATAGGCGATTATTACGATTTTGGAGCATCAAGACTATTATTATTATTATTATACATAATATATAATATGATTATTTAATTACAGGATTCAGATTGGATGTCATTGGGATGAATTAAATGAAGCTGAGGTTAGCTGTGACTACATTCTGTCTAACCTTGAGGTTTCAAAAGTAATTAATTAAAATGCCTCTTTGAAAAAAAAAAAAGTAGAAACTTTTTTTTATCAGACTGCTCACACAGTCACTCTGGAAGAGCTTGTGTCAGGCTGCAGTTTATATAATCTCCACTAGAGGCCATCCTCAGCTGTCCCTTTTTTTTCTCTACAGACACTGGTCTAGTTTTCATATCACCTTCTCAGACATAACTAAACATATCACAAGCTTTACATAACATTATATCACCCTATACATTATGCATTCATTGACATTAGGTCCCATGTTTCTCTTCCCAAACTCATGCATCATGCAGGTGTTTGGTTTTCAAAAACAGGTGAATTATTCAAAATAATTGACCACCTGCTGCAAGTTTTGTTCTATAATAAGCTGTTATGTGTTTGAGTCACTGACAGTCTGACACTGACTGAGGCTGAGGATGCTAAGAGACAAGTGGATGTTTGGATGGATGGTGTAAAAAAATATCTCAAATAATCAAATTGTTAATAATTTACTAGATTATTTCAATTATCATTAATTGCATGCCAATAGTGTTTACTTTTTTATATCAAAGTCAAGTAGATACGTCGTCAGATTGACACTGATGATGTCATCACCTTTTAGCAAATATCTCACCAGGTTTATAACCTATAACATACAACGTGATGTCAGATCAGTTCTCTGTACAGTGGGAATCGCAAATGATAAACTAATAAGCTAAATAAACTAAAATATCAAATGTTGATAAAACAATGAGCTGACATCCATGTAGCTGAAGGGAACTGAAGAGTCTAATAATTAGGCCTGAACTATTAACTTGATGCATTGTTAATATGAAAATATTGATAAAAGCCATTTTAAAAAATCATCACCATCACTAACTTGCTTCTTCTAATTTGTGGTTTCCATGAGTTTCATTTTTGCCTTTATGTGGTAAATAACAGTAAGGAGATGGCAGGAAACGAGAAGAGACCAACCAAGGTCACCAGCCGAACTTGAAACAGGAATTGCGGTACTTGATTGACACCTTAACCTTTATATGTAAAAGAATTAGGGCCATGGTTTGAAAAAATATATCTGAGATTTTTAGAATTAATAAGCTACAATACAGTATTTCAAGAGTGAAGTAGTTCATTTTGAGGAAGAAAATGTCTTAATATTTTTAGAAGGCTAATAGACTTTAGTAGAGAGTATGTTACTTCTGACCAAAATGTTATGCTTAGACAGTCCATGCTGTAGCCAACACATACTATTCTTTCTTGTAGAAGATTGTTTGGACTCTGACCTGCACTCAGCTATTTGGCTCATTTTCATAAAGCCCACTGAGCTGTAATGACTGTGCTCTTTGGCTCAGCTGTCTGGAGGGAAAAAAGGCGCCTGTTAGTGAAACCTTCAGGCTCCATATCTGATAAAGATGGAGGTGAGGATTAACACAAATAGGCTTCAAAGCGAATCTTCACAAACCTGTCTATGTTAACATAGACCATGCTTATAGGAGATTTGTTTTCATTGCTTAAATGTTTATATTTCATTTTGTCTGTGTGTTTTGTTTTTTTTTGTTCGTTTGCTTTTCGTTTTTTTTTCTTGGAAAATGCTTTTTGTTTGGGACTTGTTGTGGGACTTGTTGTGGGACTTGTAGAATACTTTCAGCTTTATCCTTTTAAAAACGTTTCCGGCTTTCTTTTTTCAAAGTAAAATCATTTGTTTATTTACATTTATTTGTGTAAAAGTTTGAAACAACCGTAATGATTGCGGCAGCGTGTAAAGGCCATTTGACCTTTTCTTTTTCACGTTTGTCACTGGTTTACTTCAGCAGGATCCCAGAAGACCGTTTTCATAATAAGCTTGTTTGGGCCCCTTTGAGACCTGCTGACAGTCAAATTCAATTAAAACATGATGCCAACATCCCGGCAAACACTCCCTACTACTCTCAGAGAAACGCTGGCTTTCAAAGTCAATTGTGTCCGATGTGAAGAGCTGGCCTTCATGTCCCCGTCTGGAGCCTTTTCACGTGCTAAAATAAGAGTTTCCCCCTTTTTCCCTGAGTCGACATGAGCAAAGTGAGCGCTGTGAAAGGCCCAGAGAGAGCTTCCATTTGACGACTGGCAGCCTCAGGTCTTGTGTCTGTGTGACACTATGGGCCACTACAAAAGCCTGTCCTTTCTCCTGCTGCCGAATAACAGCGATAGAAAAGAAAAGAGGTGGTGCTGATGGGGAGGAGGGGAGATTTTAAAGGGGAAAAAAAAGGGTCTGGCTTTTGAGACTGGCCCGGCGCAGATGTACAAGGCAGGAGGATTAGGCCGGGGGTGTTGGTGACGTTCACCCGGCTTGACTCTCCCTCCGCCGTGGCCCTTTGTGGCTCCAAGCAGCCTTGGGGTGGTAAGCTGCCGGCAGCCGTGCCAACGGGGCTCAATGTGTGCCCGACAATGGTGGAGCAAACCCCACCAGAGGCCGACTCCCAACTCACCCCTCCTCACCCACTGCAACTCCTCACACAGAGGATGTGATAGGGGAACTAATGTCACCCCATCTGAACAGCAACAGCATGTGTGCTGATGGATCCAACATCCAACATCACCTGTTAACACACCCTCAGCCCATCATCCTCCATCTAGGGACAAAATCTGGAGGTTTTTGGGGAGAACTACTACTTAAATGTGAAAGCCTTTTGTGTATGCAGTCTGATAAAATCTATCAAGGTTCAATTGATCTTACTTGAATTTAGCATCAGTCAGGATGGAAAACTGCAAATTTGAAAATGAAAAGAAGTTAAAAAGATGTGAACTCACCAGACCTCTGTAACCTGCTCCTTATTTCTGCTTGACGCCAGCAGCTCAAAGCTACACTAGCAACTATTAGTATAACACACCAATATCTCTGACCGAAGTGTGGCCGGTTGAGTTGCATTGCAGGTAATGTTGGAGGCAGGAAATAAAGTCAGATGCTAAATTGCAGTTCTCTTTCAAACGTTATGTCATGATTGACAGCTAATCCTAGTCCATGACTGAGTCGGGGGGGAAGGACCATGACACCACAGCCCTGATCATTACTGCACAGACTCTGGCTCCAAATTATATCGCCAGTGCAATATGGCCTTATTCGGGATATTTTGACATCATTTTTGCACAGTTCGACAAAGTGTGGACGAAATGTCCATCTTTATAAGTATTCTGTAGTCTGAACAAGAAATAAAGATAAGATTTACGTAAAGAAACAACATAGGATCAATTACCACAAACATAATTTACACCTACTGGATTAAGCTCACAAGTTTTAGCTTCCTGTACTTTATAAGGCTTAGTTTTAGTTTTATATAACGACTAGAAATATCAGCCGTGTCTGTTGGTCGGTCCGACACTTTTATTCGCACTGAAATGTATCAATACATGGATCAATTGCCAAAAAAATTGGTACATTTATGGCTGTCAGAAAGAGTTAGCTACTGACTTTAGTGATCCCCTCTCTTCACTGTGTACCCCTGCAGGATGAATTGTAATAACTCTGATGATCCATTAACTTTTCATCTTGAGCCATCGTTAACTCAAAATTTCAGTTTTTGACCAGATGCCTGAATAATACTTCAGTGCTGTCAGCCTTAGCTGTATGTTGTGTGTAGTGCTAAGTAGCAAATGTTAGCATGCTAATAAGCTAAACCAAGATGGTGAACAAGATTACACCTGCTGAACATTAGCATGTTAGCATGCTGATGTTGGCACTTAACTTGAGTCCTCACTAGTCCTAAATACAGCCTCATAGAGCTGCTACAATGGCTTTAGACATTTAGTCTTGTTTCTTTTTAAATGTCTGCATTCTTATCTTTAGTTTTACTTCACGATTTGTTTCATTTTGATGCAGAAATACATCACTGATCCTCACACATCATCCTAATACATCACCCAGCGCTGAAAGAGAAGAGAGGGAGAAGGAGAGGGACAAGCACATATTCTCAGAGGCCATTGTGGAGAGGAATGCCATTGAATTTGGGTGTTTTTTCATTCGCCAGCCTCTTTTGTGTTCAGGCTAAGGAAGTCCATTGTGCAGGCAGACACCCTGAGAAAAGAGGCGAGCTTGGAGCAGTTGTCTGCCGGTGCTTCTGCAGCACTAGAGCCCTAAAAAGACCTGAATGAAGCTCTGCCATCGGAAGCAGCCGGCCCGAACCGAGAGACAATGCAACTCGGCAACTTTGAAGACCAGTAACAATTAAAAATGCAGCTTCACTATATTAATTATGCATTCATGCTTTTGTCTTGTTTTTTTTTTTCTTGGGAGAGGAGGATGGGGGTGCTGTGAGGTTTAAGATTCAACAGGTCTGAGACAGAGAGAGATTACAGTGAAAAGACAACACATGCAAACGCTTTCGCAAATGCTGCTGTTGAGGAACAAAATGCGTGTGTGGTTGGAAGTGAGTTTCAGGAGATGAAGACTAACACAAACTTGATTGATAAAAAAAAAAAAAAAAAAAACACCATGGCATACACCTAATAAAGCCAAACTTTGCTTCAGTAAGAAGACAATAAAACAGCCCTGAATGAAATAGAAGATCCAGAGAGGTCGGGAAAACTCTCGCTTTCACCTTGTAGAGCGTGTTGCTAGGGAACTGGAAGTTACAGCTCCAAGTTGCACTTTGCAGGCTCTTTTTCTTAAAGGCCTTTCTCCTCTCTCCTCCCTTGGTTGCAGGCAGGACACATATAAAGCAGCTTTCTGAGGGCATTGAGCAGAATTTCTGCTGGCTGGCGGCTCTGTCAGGTGGCTCTGTTGTGCTCGTAGTCGCCGGCAAACGGCTCCTTTTGGACCAGTGGGAAGGTTTATTCAGAAAAAGCCAACACTGCTTTGAAAAATGGCTCTGTTTGGGGGTAATTCATGCCCCGTTTACAAGAGAATCAGTCACACCAAGCACAGAAGAACATGGAATCACAGAGTCTCCCCCTGCTGTTCAAGAGACAAACTGCATATGCGTCAATTTTCAGGTTGTTCATGATATTTGTAAAGTACTCAATACACATTTTGGGTACATTTGTTGTTAAGTAATCAATAATTTATTCATTTTTTGGTTTGTTTTTTTGTTTTATAAAATAAATAGAAAAGTGGTTAATAAAATCACCACTGAAATTCACTCACTCTGTCTTGTGAAAACATTTTTCTCTCTCCAGGACTTCGCTATGATTCCGTTTATTGACTTGATTTGATTTGATTTGATTCTACAATGAGTCCTCAAGAAAGTACTGTATGTAGACATTGTACATATATAAAACAAAAAAAATAAAGGGTCAACTGCTGCTTTGATGCTGAAATCAAACAACACAAAGTAATGCAATACAAAGAAATGTAATTAGGTAAATAAACAAATGAGCAAACTGGAAAATTGACTCGCAGGGAGGTGATCAGCGTGGATGGCAGACATACAACACACAGACCAGAAATTGTCTTTATGCTAGTTTGTGGTTAAGTTTGGACAACAAAAGTTCTTTGGGTAGATTAGGGAAAGATCGTGATTTCGGTTCATTTGATGGAAAACAAATTAAATATGCACAAAACATCTAATCAGCTTAAAAACAACAGCATGACAGGAAAGAGACAGAGGAGAAGGGAAAGTGAACTGACCAGCCAGCTGTGGAACAGGTTTCTGTGTCACGCTCAGAAAACTACCACAGATCGATTCTAATTAGCTTTAGGAGGTGTGTGGATGCAATTAACAGACAGAAGTGGAGCAGATGGAGTTTTACTATTTGACAGACCTCTAATCATAGACCGTTATGTAATCCTTTCATTATGAAAATGCTTTTTCAAGATGAATGATGAGCAGAGTGGACAGGCTTTAATTACTGAGCCTTGACGTAGACTGAAATCATTTCAGCACGGAGACAAAGACACGAAACATGCAAACACTCTATGCATGCAAATAAAAAGCAGTTATGTGCTTCTTAATGTCGCCTGCAGAGCAGAGAAGTGTGATTGGATTGGAGACAGAGAGGGGTGGGATTGTTCTAAACTCTGTCATGTTTTATTGTTGTTTAGTTTCACCTGCTGGCACAGCAAAGGTCACCATTAAAGACACGATGATGATACTCCAATCACAAACTACAGTAGCTCTGTGTTTTTACAGTGACCAGGTTTCCATCCAAGTGCAGCGCAAATTTGAACTGAGAAAACTGGCGAAATGCAAATAAATGCTTGTTTCCATCCAATACTGTTAGGAGTTGGTTCATGGACATAAACAACTGTCAGTGCCATTTAACCACTGCAGAAGAGGAGGACACAATGAGATGATTAAAACAACACCAGCCAAGATTCGACCATTTTCCAGGTAAAATTCAAATCTGATTTACATTTTTTTAAATTGACTAAATGACTTTGCGCTGCTGCAGTTTCTCTTCCTCCACCGCGGACAGATTCAGCAAAACATTCATGACGGTGTGCTGTGGAGTGCAGGAGGGGTCAGAGGTCACGTGTGTTGGCAGCGTGTAACTCACCATGTGTTTCAAATACAAGCAGGAGCGCATGAATGAAGGTCTGAATGCAAAGCTCATTAGCGCTGCAGTAGACTGTATGAGGAGTCAGAGATCGTATGGTTGAAGTGAACGCAGAAGTGCCTCAACACATTCCAGCCTCTTTATTAAGGTGATCTGTGACCTCGTCTGTCCCAAAATAGAAAGTTTTTCCATTGTGTGCGTGTGTGTGTGTGTGTGAGTGTGTGATGGTTGAGGCTAATACAGTGCGTATCAGACCTCTTCTCTCCTAAAAAGGAACTTGTTGTCAGTTGAGAGACCACTTAGTGCTCTCATACTCTCGTCAGTGTGCAGATAAAAGTGAATCAGACCTGCTGTTTTCTGAAGCCTCCTCCAGTGGAGAGGCTGGAGAGGAGCGTTTTGTTTCGCCGCTGGTATGCAGAGAGCAGCCTGGATGCACAAAGACGCCGGTAATAACAGTTAATCTTTGCAAAGGTTCAATGGCTGCCAACCAACCAACCAACCAACCGACCGACCAGACGGCTGCGATTCAGAGCCGTCCCAACAATGGTGGAGAAACATCAAAGTCGGAGGGAGCGCAGAGCGGCCGGTTCCCATCACCTAAATCAACAAGGCCTCGGCAGAAAGTAAACATCCAGAGTTAACAGACGGAGGCACTTTCATATGGATGATACAGACTGCTTGTTTGGACGCCTAAATTTGCCTAATTAGACATTTCCACCTTAATTTAACATCCAATTACTGAGTGTGTTTCTCAGATGTTTCGCTGAAATGGATTCTTCTGAAGTAAACACATTCGTCTAAGCTTCAGGGTTTGATCTTGTTTTTTTTTCATCTATCTGTTTTTTTTCAGGTTTCAGTGACACAAGACACGCCAACATTTGTGTCACTTTTGGGGACCACTGCACTGATTTAGTCCCTGTAGGCTTCCCATAACCTCAAAGCAAAAGTCTATTCTATATTTTTGTTATTGTCAACAAAAAAATAAAAAGACCGAAACTAACAATGTATAGTCAGTTCCCTGTTTCCCTCTGTGACTCTCAGCCTTGGGAGTGTAAGAACATTGGTTCTTATTAAAAACATAAATCTTTCAAAATGGCCCACAGATACAGTATACCCTACATATTAAGTTTCAAAGTTCAAGTTTATAAGTTATTTGAAACTGTAAAAAATATAGTTACAATGAAATAATCATAAAATAGAACCACAAAAGGAAAAAAAAGACAAAACAAAACATTTAGAGATAAAATTCCTCCAAATAACTACAATCCCACTACTAGTGCCCTGTCACATCCTGTGCCTGCACATGCATACTGTCCATTTAGTACGTATACATGAATTTAACGGTTCACTACATGTTGATGGGTGCAGTTCTGTGTCTTCAGACCTGAGCTGCAGGTTTTTTTGGGGGGGGGGATCTCTGTCTTTGATGTGAGCCAGCCACTCTGAGTGCGCTCTGTTGTGAACTTGACTGTGTGATCGATGGCTGACATTTGTGACGTAAAACATCATGTGGGTTCGATGAGGATCCCCAGAGGGCTCTGAACCTGTCGCCTGACTGTTACCAGCACCAGAGCCCGAACCTCTGACCTCTGAGAGAGGGGTGTTAGCAGGGGGATGAGAGGAGAGGGGAGGAGAAGGGGGCTAATGACACCCAGTCTGTTCTGTGTGACCTCATTACCTCAATCCATGCATTGATAGAGGGAGGAGATTATCCTCAGTCTGACAACACATTCAACGCCACTGCTGCTGTTAAAGGGTCGCTCACAATATGATATCTGTATATTTCTTCAACAGAAATTCAAACTGTTGTCAGTAGCTGTGAGCGACAGAGATGAAGTTCCTCCATTGTACTGGAGGCTGATATCACAAACCCCGGGGAAATAAAATTAGAATCTGAACAGAAACCACTATGTGTTATGTAAAAAATCAAAAGTCACTTTTGTGAAGCAACCTGCTGTGCTACATTTTCAAATGCATCATGGGAACCTTTTAAAAGACTATGCTGGGGTTTTACCTTTTCCTCTCTAACTACTGATTATTTTCCTTGTTCTCTTCACTGTCTTTTCTGATTTTCTCTCCTTTTCTTCTCTTGTTTGTAATTTGCTTTTTATTTCACTCTGTTTCTCATTTTTCTTGAATTGATTTGTTTTCTTTGTTTGCTTTTCCTTTCCCTTCTTGTTTTATTTTTTTCTGATTAGTCCTTACTTTTTTCTTGTATTTATTTGAAATTGTCTTGTTTTATCTTGTTCTTGTTTTGTGAATATTTAGACTTTCGTTATTATTTGTATTGTGTTTATCAAATCAAAATATATACCGATGTTTATTCAAAATATGATACAAAAAACATACCAATACATTTAGTAAAATATAAAAAAATAACTAAAATATATTTTTACATATGTAAAACTGAACACATGCAAATTGCATCATTCAGATGAGGTGATCAAGGAGCGCAGACTGCTGCTAAGCTACATGACTGACTCAGGAGGTTAAATAGCCGAACATCCATCCATCCATTCACTTCAATAGAAAATTTGATTTAGAGCATTCAGACTTTGCCTCTGGCTCTCAGTTGTGCCTTGTGTGAATTTGTTGACCTGCATTAACTTGAAGCAGGGTGGAGCTCAACAGGAACACAAAGCTCAGCAGAGTCTCTCTGCTGAAAAAAAAGATTAAAAATGCATCAACAATAAAAACTGGATGTTCTTATCTGATGTCCTGAAAACTGCCCCAGGAACCTTCTCTCAGGGGACTTGCTGATGTCCATTCGTTTCAATGGCCGGTGCTTTTTCCCACGTAACATCATCCGAGGGTGGAACCTGTCTGTGCATCTGAAAAGGAAGTTTGCTGCAGTTTTTTCTGTGACTGTAAAAGGAAACTGATTATCACCCTAACATTATTTCTGCTATTGGAGCTGTCATTTGTCCTGCAGACCTGAAGGCCAACAAGTTCTCATACCTTCTGGACAAAATGGGTGCAATGCTCGTTTTGATCCTTCAGTACGATGAAGACACACCGGTGGTATTTTTTTTTATGTTTAAGCAGCTAACACTATGTATTGCTGAAGTTTATTTACATTTATTAATATACATGGTTCTGTCCGTCATCTTATTAGTTATTAATTAGCTGTAGTCCGCTCCTGCAAGATTCAAACCTGCAACACTTCCATCAAAAAAGCCCCAGCACCACATTTACTTCCTGTGCCAATTAGTTGATCGATCAGTAGCTGTTTCCCTGAAGGATCAATAATGTGCGCAGAAGTGTTTGAACCTCTGTGCACCTTTTTTCTGCCTCTTCACAGCAGTTTGTTTCATCCTGGAAATATTTCATGCTGTTTTCTGCTGTTTGATCATGTGGGCTGGGCACCATAAGAAATGGCTCTATAGAATGAGTCACATAGTAAATAGGTGAAAGGGAAAATAAAGTCTGGCCTGTTGCTTTTCCTCTCGAGATCAATTCAGGTCACAGGCTCATGTTGGAGGGAAAGATCACTTTCAGCCTGAGTGCAGCTTATAGGAAAGTCATGGAAAACTGTCCAAAAACTCCCCAAAAAATCCCTGAATGGGTGCTCTGTGGGAGTACAACTAATTTTATTAGCCCCCTTGGAAACATTCAACCTAACAAGTGGAAAGCAGTTTCTGCATAAATTAAAGATAATCCAGAGTAAATTATGCAAATATATTCGCTCAGATAAAGGAGGGGGTGGTGTGGTCGTTTATTGTGAGGTTAAAAAATCTGAGCCAGTGGTTGAAACTGAACCGAGGGAAAAACTTTACATAAAAGTTTGTGAGGGCTTGGCCTGTGAGGCAATAACACTGGGATGTTGCATCATTTGTAAATCGCTGAGAGGAAGGAACGAAACTCTAATGAGCTGGGAACCAGACTGAGGAGAAAAATCGCTAGTCGAAGTTTATCCCGTCGTTTTTCAGGTTAATTTCTTTCCCGTCCACACAGCACATCATTCTCTATTTATTCCCATGAAAATCAACATGCAGAGACACAGAAATAAGGATAATCTACATTTAGGTTTGCCAGGAATGTTGTCGATTTGTTGTAATGCAGCTGAGAGTTCTGAAAACTCTCCGTGATGAACCTGTTAGGGAGCCACAGGGCAAACATAATGTGTCAGACCCTCCGTTGTAGGTGTTGTGTTTTCACCAAGAGACATGTCTGCAAAAGTCAGGGATTTTTAGGATCACATAATTTGTGTGACTTGGTGAACCTTCTCCAAACCCCTGTACCTTTACTGTGGTGAAGCTAGGTTAAACACGGAGCACGCTCTTAACTGGCCACCCAGAGATGGAACTGATATCCATCTCTTCTACTGACTCTGGAGAGAAGAGAGAACAAGAGGATTTCTCTAAATGTTAAACTGCTACGCCCTCTTTCAAAGTTTGTCAATGTCAAATACAAACACCTCAGATAATGTGTAGAGTTGCATCCTGTGATCTTAATGAACAATTTCTCCCTCCAATACACCAAAAATGGACTGCACACACACACACACACACACACACACACACACACAGACACTTGTTCCACATTCCCAGAGTGAATTGTGATTTCTGGGTCACCGCTGATGTTTTGGTCTCCATTTCAGCGCAAGGTGGAAGCGCCTCTCAGGGGTCAAGGGGTGAGCAGCCCTGTGAACTCCACCACACACACTTAAAAACAAAAAGACACCCTCTCAGCCGTTTCACTCAATTACACTTTAGGTTGTGTTAATGACTCCCTGCTGTCTGCAGTCTGGAAGTCACCGACTGCTGCTGCATCTCACTCGTAGGAAACAGATGCCACAGACTCTCGGCAGCTGATGTTGTCGGTCCTCTGGTGATGCTGCGAGGGTGAAATTCATACAAATGGAATATTATTTACAAGTTACAGATGAAGAGGCAAGGGATTGAGTACTGTAGCTAAATATTCTACTGTGCATTATCCAAGATTGCCTCTTCAGGTCGTCCTCCCCTCCCTCAGGACTAGAATGATCACATTATCCCATTTAAGTGTTCCCATGTCATTCATTTACCAAAAAAGCTCTAAGAAAAGAGAAGACTCTCACGGATGCTGATTCAGTGAAAGGAGTAAACAGAGGCCTCGCCCATAATTCACAAAGGTGATCATGGATCATGGGGCCTGGAATTAAGTGGAAACATTCATATGATCCATTTTGAACAGATAATAATTTGACATTACCTGCTTACAAAATCCAATTCAAATTAAGTAATGTTGTGATATTTCCTCTCTCTTTTCATTCTTATACCTCACCTGTCTTATGGCCAGGACCACGACTGTGGTCTTGTGTCTTATTTTGGATTTTTCTAAATACACACAAACTACTAAAGCTGGATTATCACGTGAGCAAAGTAAGACAATGTCCAAGGCCCAAAAAGACAAATTCATTTGTGGCAAACTTGTTTCATGGATGAATATAAACTGTAACGGTGCTGGCTTTATGGAGACTCCTGCATTTAACCTGAAGACAGTGTGTTGTTGAACTCTATCAAAATCTACTTTTAGCACCTTTAAACCTGGAATAACTGATTTTTTTCAGCCACTTGGGGGCAGCAGAAAGGAGTTCACCTTTACGTCTGATACGATAAACTTGTTGGCAAAAAGTTGCTTATTTACACATCTAGGAGTTGTCATGCAACATGGACATTCATTTGGAGTTATGAGTCATTGCAAATGTAAGTCCTATAAATGTCCATAAAGCTGAGGGAAGCTGCAGGTTCTGCTGATAATTCTCTGCAGGTTCATCACTTGAAGAGTTATCACATTGTCATGTCGTGCATTGGTTTTTATAAAAAAAAACAAAAAAACCCACTTAATTTCAGGTTGTGATTACATCTAATAACCCAACACAGGAACATGGAGGCTTAATAGGGGCCCACAGCTCATTTTTGCCCTTCAATTCAATTCACGAGTTACTCCGGCCCTGCAAATTACCATAACGTTTAGAGAATTTGAGCATTTTTAAAACGTGTTGTGGTGGCTGGTTCAAACTTTAAAAGGTGGGTGGGATTCAGCCCGTTTCCCCTCTTCCCAGCTTCCCCCTTTCTTCTTTTTATTCATCCCTTTTTCATATTTTTTTGTCTCCTTGTTCTTTTATTCTTCCTATCTCCTTCTGTCCTCGTTAACTTTCCATATTTCTAACACTGACTCCATTCTTGCAAATCAAACAATACATACAAACAGTGAATAAATAAATAAATAAATGTGTGATTGAATTAGTGAAGTTTAACATAACTATGAAATATAAATAATGTCAGTCTAACTGTTAATCACAGTGGTATCAGTGGTGGTTGATGTGTGGAGGAGGTGAGGCCGGGTGGCTGCGGGCTGTGGGCGGCGCACAGCCTCAGTCTGGCGGCTCCGCTTCAGTCAGTCAGTCGGTGTGGAGGAGAGCGGACGGAGCGGAGCGGCGCACCGGGACCGGGATCTGTACCACACACATAGAGCAGCAAGACCACCACCACTAACCGACCTGCAGACAGGAGCGGAGCGGAGCAGCATGGAGCTGTGAGGGCTGCGGGCCGACCGGGACCTGCTTCCCAAAAAAACCACTGATTTGTTTGTTTACTGCATCTGCGAGCTTTTTTTTGCCCCAACATGGAGACTACAGGCTGCTGGCTGCTACCGGCTGCACTCTTCATCCTCCTTTGCCATCAAGGTAAGACATGTTATCAGTCATGTTTTGTCCTCACATGACAGAACCCTTTAAATCTTCTCATATGGTGAGACATTATGAAGACCGTGTGGTTTTCAACTTCCTCCAACTCCAAGGTGATTGCGCGGCAACTTCAGGTGAACCTGGAAGTGAGCTCTGTCCGAAACAACCCGCAGAAGTCCTCTTCTAGTCTCTGTGTTTGTGTTTTTCTGTCAGAATCAGAAATATTTTGCTTTGTTTTATTTGAACATGCAGTGCGTAATGCGTTGTGCGTCTTTGGGCACGTTCGAGGAAACGAGTTCAAATCGTTTTTTGTTTTTTTTAAAATAGACCTTTTTTCATATGAATGAGATATCTCGTGATTTCAGTTCATGATCAGCGTCAAGTGCTCCTCTCCTGGTCTGTGGGGTCGCAGATTAAAACGTTTGAGAGGCGCAGGGCGTCACATATCAGCTCCAAACCGGAGCTGTCAAGCATGAAAAGAGAAGTTTGGACACGGTAGTCTGACTGGCTTATTAAGGGTGTCAGAGGCTCCATATCTGGCAACAACAACAGCAGTAATCCTATAATGCTTCTCAGTAACAGATACTATCACTGCAAAACTATAAACCAATACATATCTGTATTATTCCCCATCTTTTCAGTAGTTTATTGACCTTTTTAGTGGTTTAGGAGAGAAGAAGAAACACATGCAAGTCTTTAAATCTCTGAAGGAATTATTGAAGTTAACGTGACTGTGAATTAATTTAAAGTAGAAAAGCCCTGAGGTCTCTGATCAGGAAGAGACTTGTTAAGATGTTTAAGTGCTGGAACTGGTAGTTTCAGTGTTTTGGAGGGTTGTCTGCCTGCTGAAGTGAATAAGCTTTAATTGGGGTCTTGGACGGTGTTGACTGTTCGAACCTGTCTGTTTGCAAAAGTGAAGGGATGCAGGTTTAAAGTACAGAAGAGTTGGAGTTTTATTTCCAGAAAGGCGTTTTTCAGGAGACTGTAAACCTCTTATTTTGCTGTACAACAGCAGCAACCCTCTTGGGTTTGGCTCATTTACCGTTTAAACACTGAGATGTCGTCAGAAGTGATTGTGTTTGCTGTGGTCTCCGCTTTGATTGTTGGAACACACAAATGTTGACATGCTATCAACTCATGTTTCAGTATCAACACTGAAATAATGTTTTTTTTTTATATGTTACACGTTTTTCCAAATGTCCAAAGTTCCCAAATGTTAAATGTTGTCGAAGCACAAGCAGTCGTATAAGAGCTAACTGTCTGAAATTGTCAAAATAATTTAATTAAAAGTCAGATTATAAGAAAGCATTTGATATGATATTTAGCACTTTTTGATACTGCTAGGGACGTATTTCAGTGGGTACCAAAAAATATTTGGATTTAAATTCAATCAGCTTTATGGATGAGCTTATACTAGTATGGCAGAGAAGGCCACAAGGTGTCCTCAGATTAGAGGTCTCTGAACAAAACATTGAATCACAAATTCAAACGTATTGTCAGTGGACAGAAACTTTCTTTAACATGTTCAGTCAAGTGTGCAAGTACCCCTTAGGCTTATTTGACCTTTGTCTTTCCTTGTTACACGAATACATTTCTTCATTACTGGAACACAAATAGAGCCTGATACAAGACAGCACGTCTTTAAATCGCCTATTATCAGGATTTTTATAATAAAAACATCACAATATGAAAGTAATGCGAAAGGACTCACTCACAGTGATGAATGACTACAGAAATACTACTGAGAATAATCACCTTAATATGCAGCTCCCCTCAGCCTAATAGAGTTTCATAGTGAGTTTCACCTTGTCGTTAAGCTGTCCGACCTTTACCGTTTGCTCAAACTTACCAATCTAACTGTGTAGTTGTCGGCTGCAGCAGGCAGGTGTTTTCTACCTGCTCAGCAGCAATCAGCAGACAGACGTAGCTCGAGACAAGATGTTGGACATAGTAGTAGCTGAAGCTTCTTAGTTTAGCATTTAGTAACTGAAGAACCAGATATTTCCCTCAGGAGTTGGTGGAGACCAAACACAGAGCTAAAAGAAAATGAGTATTAGACTTCCACTCATCAGGTGGAGAGAAACATGACTCCGAATGAACGACAATGTTCCTCTGTAACTGCTGTATGTGTAGATAAGCAACTGTTTGCTAACAAGTTTCTCTTGTCAACTTAAAAGCTGATGGCATGTCAGTACTGTTTTAATTGTTGTAGGTGGCTTGTTAATTAGCTCCTAATTTACTTTGTTAATTAGTTGTCAGTGGATTTTGGCACCTGAATGTGTAACGTTATAGAATATTCTAGTGAGGACTTTGACTTATGGGGAATAATTCAAGTAGCTGGTGCTTTTGGAGTATCCTACAGATACCTGAATGAGACCCACAGCAAGGGCGACTTAGAACAGTAGCTGTTCTGGGGCTTTCAGTCATATCACATGGTACTCTCCAGCCGATGGAGTTTAGCCAGTTGTGATGGAACTGTTGATCCAATTCTTGGCTTCAGGCTTCTTGTCCATGTTGGCCTGAAGGCTGTGGTTCAAAGTTCATCCTTGACGTTAGAAACAATCTCACCATATTTGGTAGGCGTTCTGTCAGTTGTGTTTTGCAGATGGATGATTTGATTTGGTCACATAAGTACATTTATTTTGTACTATGTCAGCTTCAACATGTCATGATGCTGCATTTATATAAAAAGAAATATTCTAGACATCTTGTCCATCTTATTTAGACACATTTCCCCAAACTAAACCTGACATTATTGGTATCTTTGGAAACTTGAGTCAAATTTGGTCACAGAACAAATGCTTGTAATAATGGACCCACCGGCGTGTATTGCAGGGTCGAAGAGGCTTAAGAAGTCAGTGGAGATGAATCAGGATTTGTCACCATAAGCCTGAACGCTGGAAGGGTTTTCTAGCTCCTTATCCTCTGATTTGCCCTCCCAGCCGTACGGTACAGTCGCGGCGTGCCAGAGAGGACACTGATCTGCTTGATTGAATCTTTTCGGGGGGTGAGACGTGAAACAAAGATTAGGGGGAGAAGCTGGTTGAAGCCAGTTTTAGCTGAAGAGATGTGAAACCTTTTGTGCCCGGGCCAGTGAGCCTGGATCTGCGCTGGATGGTTCGGTACCTGCAGAAAGCCTCTGGGCTCCCTCACGCCTCCTCCCTTTGCTATTGGGCTGTTTTAAATGAAGCTTTGCTGAAACGTCGGGGCACAAAGGAGGTGCCAGCTTGCTAAGGAGGCAGCGCAGGAATGGTTGATGGTGGAAGAAAAGACACATGAGGAGAAAACTCAGCACCATCTGTCATTCCAAAAGATATTTGTGAATGGGCAGTGCCAGCCGTGCCCTGTGCTCCGCCCGGGCTCATGGAGTCTCCGGGCCTCTTGTTGTCTAACAGGGAGTCTGCAGACAGATGGCCGTCACAGTCAGGCAGTCTGTCAGTCAAACACATGCAGGGGGCGGCTGTAGATGTGCTGCCCACCACAGCACCACACCCATCGTGCCAACTTGAGCAAGCTGAGCTAAATATGACTAACAGTATTTACTGCCTCTCATTTTTATAGGATATATTCACATTTTTTAAAAATCAATCCTCAAATGACCATATGTACATTACAATAATTATTTGTCACTGCAATTAGTCCTCCTGCCCATACTGGTCACAAAGAGATCCCTGTGTGAGTGGGGACAAATCTCAGTCTGTACAAAAATGACTTCTAAATTTAAACCAAAGCAAATATGAGGCTTTACCAGTCAGAATTAGACAAATCAAGCAAGAATCTTCCAGATTTACCGTCATTTTGCATCAAAATCTGCCCTTTTTGTCTCCAGAGACATTAGTTCCTTGCTGAGTTCCAATGGAGGAGTAGTACCAAAAGACAGAATAATCTAAAGTCTATAGCTGACTGGAATTTTGATGCAAGTAATATTACTGCTTCAGCTTTAAAGGGCAACTTCCCCTGCTGTTTTAGAAACGTAAGTTAATAGAATTAGTTCAAGGTCATCTTTTTTTTTAATATAAAACCAACTCAAAGATGGTAACTTAAAGAAGTTTTTGCTGATGTCCAGTGGTTTAACTTTTCACCTTTAGACAGCGATGCAGAAATGTACTCCAGGGTGTGTCGGTACAACCTGACTGTTGGGTTTGGTTACAGGTGCAACAAAGCACACTTCTGATCACACTCGCCAGAGATGCTGCTGTTGTCAAATGTGAAACAGGTGAAACACTTTCAAACAGAGAGGACAGTTGGGTGTTAAGTTACTTTATAAAGTAACTTTTGCATATCAGTGCAGCACAGGTCACTTTTTAAATGTTTTGGAGCAAGACAAGTGAATGCATCACTGGAGAAGAGTGCTTGCTTTAGACAAGTCTAGTCAAGTCAATCTCACTTATATAGCGCAATATCACAAATCACAAGTTTGCCTCAAGGGGCTTCACGGTCTGTATGAATTCACTTTCAATAATTTTTAATGGGGGGAAAAAAGACCTCAGGAAGAGCACTTGGTGAGGGATTCTTCTCCCAGGACTGACAAATCCCAGTATGTACAATCAGGATGACAAAACCACCATGGTGAACTGGAAGAGGACAAACACACATGAAGCAAAAGTCAAGCACACCTGGTAGGAGAAAAAAACTATCATGCAAAGGGAGAGAGGGACAAGGACAACATGCACACAGTGGTGAGAGGGAGAGAGAAGAAGAGAGAGTATTTGCCCTTCAGAATGTGGATCCCATTGAACCTAAGTGTGAGAGTTGTGCACTATATAAAGGATCATTTAGATTCTGTGCATCCTTTGAGGAAGGACACCAACAAGACTGTGGTCACCTCAGATGACCTTTTCTTTCTTTACTCTTTCCTCTCCTTTACATTCATCTCTTTATTTCCTCGTGTTTCTCTCCATCTTCTCTCTGTCTGATGCTTCTCTTTCCCTCATTTTACCTCCCTCCATCTCTGTCCAAAACAGCTTCAGCTGGGCAGACGTCCCTTTCTGCCCCAGTGGTAGTCTGAAAAAAAGGAGAAAAAAAAGCAGATTTCTAGTCATGGCAGCAGGGGTATTTGATGACCAGATTAGTGGGTATTAGGCTCAACAGCATTCACTCAGGCATACACAGGGGCCACCGGTCTGAATCCTCCTGAGTCGCCCCTATTTTCTTTCCGCTGCCCTTCGGCTGAATGGAGGCCGGGGTTACTTGGGGAAACTACCAGCCGGGTCCTCGGCAGAGGTCAGCTGAGGAGGCCTGTCCATCCTGCGCCACCTCCTCTGGCCCGGCCCAGTGAATTATGCTGTCAGAGGGAAGATTTGTTTTGTAACTGTAGGAAAGGGGGCAACTACAGAAAGAAGGGAGGTGCAAGGGGCAGATTGAGGGGTGAGGGGGGTGAGGGGATGTAGGGGGTGCAGAGAAACAGAGAAAAGAAGAGGGTGAGGGGTGGTTTCAAGGGGGGAGCATTTAAGCGTGACGCATGATGGCACTGCGATTTGTCCCAGTGGCGGCGGCAGTGAGGAGGAGAGGACGCGGTCACACTGTGAAGCTGGAGCAGAAGTGTGGGAGCGCAGTGTGTTCGGATGAGGGGGGTTATGTAGACACACACAGTCACACTGTCGCACACACACATTCTTCCTCCGACATCTCGAGGTTGGAGGCCTCACAGAGCGATGGAGTGCAGGTTAAGCAGCACTCCTGCCTTCATTAGTCTTCGTTAACACCCCCCAGCCTCGTTAGACCCCCTCCCTCCTCCCCATCTCACTTTGTGTCTCCCGTCAGTGTTCTCAGGCCTCCATTACCCTCCCGCACTGTAAAAAAACATCCGTCCTAACAAGTTGTTTGGCCTCAGACTGCGTTTAGATATCAGATATCAGAATTCCTGCTTAGTTCCATATCAGGTGGACTATTTAAAGTGTAGTTGTGGCTGCTCATCTGGTGGTGTGTGTGCATAGTAACTATATCAGTGAATAATATGGAGAGCAGTGTGTGTGTGAGTGGAAAGGGATAAGTCAACAGTAAGGCTCAAGGTTTTCTAGTGGTAACCAATTTGTTGATGTATTTTCTGACTGAAACATGGATTATTTAATAGGGGCAAATGTTACCTTCGTTGTGTATTTCTACTAACAAGCTGTTTTTTTTTAAGTTGTCAAATTAAATATTAAGTGTTTTCTAAAGATAAGCAGCCATAAAATAGCTTAAATACAGTATAAAAGGGACAAAATTATTATTAAAATGAGGAACTATCTGATTAAAGACCAATGGCAGGCAAGTTATTTTCAGAATATAATATTCTATGTTACTAATTACTTTCATTTGAAAGGGGTCCGGACTTGTCGGAGTTGGGTTGTTTGGGAATGCAGTCCAAAGTGGCTGGTGAACTTCATCTGGGGGGAAATAAGTCCAATAATCAATAAGTACCTTAAGGGAAAGTTACCTGCCCGGGGATCCAACTACACCACTCGGTGTGGGAGGAGTCCTTTGTGGGACCTTTCTTAGGTGCAGGTGGTAATGCATTATTTGATATAGTAAATGTAATAGTATTAGCAATGCTTGCTCTACTGTAGCAACTAATTATTAGCAGTTAATTTTGTTACCACAGTTTGTGGCACAGTTTACGTAGACTTTAGGAGTCTCATTTGAGCTTTCGAGTCTTGTTTTACTTTTTCTTGCCTTTTTTTTTTTTATAAATATAATTTTTAAGTTTTCAGTCAGAATTTTCACAAAACAGAATGAAGCAGATCATCTGCTCTGAATAAAGAGATTGATGCTTTATTAGAATTTTTGTGGAGCATGTTGATGTCAGAAACAGGTGAAATAATGCACCTGATGGGCAGATATATATATTTTTTTATCCATTCATTTCCCCTTGAAGTTTAGAATGTAGAAAGTTTGTGGATGAGTTTATACACATATTCCTAAAATTCACTCTTACACATTTGCTGTCTTTTGACAGTTGAACTTAAGCTAAAGTCCTCTTGGTTTTATCTGTTGTTCAAATCTAGAGTTTAAGGTTAGGAAAGTCAGATTTCTATACTTACATATCATTAACGTTACGATTTTTTTGCAGTGCATTTCCTCTGGGCCAAATCTTTTTTCTTTTTTTGTTTTTTACTCTTCAATCCTCTTTAACATTTTTCTGTCCAGCTCCTTTTTCCTTTTTCTTTCCTCAGCTCTTAATCTCTCATTTTCTGTCCTCCTTTCACTACTTCTCTGTGCTGCTGCACATCTTCTGTCACCCTGTTGTCCCACATTTCTCCCCTTTTAGAGCCTCATGCCTTCATCCTTTTACTGTCTGTCCCCCCTCCTTTTCCACCACCACCTCCTCCTCATACTCCCTTAACGTTTTTTAATCCTCCTTCTCATTTGTCTCCTCTCTCGTTTTTGGGTGGGTGAGGGATGAGGGGTGGCGAGGGTGTTTTTTTATTTTTTTTTGGGTTAGCCAACCATCTTGTCTCTGCTGGTGTCCGCCTGGTGCTCTGCCACCATCACCGCCACCCCCCCTTCCTCCTCCTCCTCCGCGGTGTTCACCACTGCTCTGGACGCTGTAATGGATGACGGGGCAGATCCGGGTGGCCCACAGCATCTCTGAAAGGGGGGCTACTCTCACCGGGGCCTATTGCAGCAGAGAACAAGTGGAGCCCCCCGTAGAGTAGCTGGTGGAGAGCCATTTGATTTGTCCTCCACTTTTCTCCCTGTTTTCTCCACTCCTCAGCTGCCTGTGAGTGTGTGGTCTCTCTTCGATCCTGGATGTTCGATGGCCCTCATCTCTCAAACTGCTGAATGTGAAATCCCAAAAAGTGACGCAGAAAAAGGCCAGCGATAAAAGGCCTGCGTGGAGGACGCGGGTCAGTCAAAGTCCTCCTCATTAAAAGGGCCGATTCGCTCCTTTTCTTCCCCATTCACTGGCTGGTGGAGGGGATCTAAGCAGGTGAATGTGGAGACGCTTTAGGCAGATGTTGGCTTGCACAAAAGGATTCGATGGGCCTCAACAAGGCTTTTCAAGTATTTACAGAACATTTACATTTACATTTTAGGCATTAGTCTGATCCTCTTATCCAGATCAGCCTCCATTGAGTGCAGCAGCAGAATGAGCTTAAATTCCTCGATCACCGACATTACAAGCTAACAGTAGCAGGGGGTCGAGTTGTACAACACCATGTCAGGGCTCCAAAGTCTCCAAAGAAGTAAGAGAAGAAGGAAAAAGAGCAGAAAAGAGACCCAGATATGTTGGGTTTTTGCGACAATGCGAAACACTGGACTAACAAGTACATTTCACATAGAAGTAATGGATTTTCTGGTCTCTTGGGGGCATATTAACAAGCCAATAAACCCAGATTCTAACCTTGTAAAGTTGATATGGTAGCATGTTAGCAAACCGTGTCTACTTTCACATCCTGTAGACACAAAGTAATATCATCATCCCCATATTCACTCTCTTTTAGCTCTTATTTGGTCTCCACCAACACCTGACACCAACACCTCTAGCTGCGAGATGTTAAACTTTCTTCACCAGCTTGTCTGTCTGCTATGATTAATTCTGAACATCTAACAAAAGTCCAATGCTAAGACATGTTAAATTTTGGTGTCATTTCTGAGGGCTTCAGTTTGAGCTAAAGTCTTTGATGAGGTGTGTCTGTTGTGAAGATAAATACCTCTGCAGAGGTCAGCTGTCAGTTTGACCTGCAGCTTCAGACTCGTATCGCACTGAGCAGATGCTTCCTGCAGATGCGCTCACTCCTCGGCTCCTCCTGGTCAGACTGGTTCTGTATGTGTTAGCTCCTCAGAGCCAGGCCTCAGGTCGTGTTGACACACCTGAGCTGTTGACCAAAGATCGGAAAGAGTGGGGAGAAAAAGAATAGCTGCACTCTGCAGAGAGAGACGTGTGAAAGCTGTGAAAGGTTAATCCTATTGGTCTGTCAAGCACCAGACAATTATAGCAGTTAGATCTAATTGGAAGCAGATAGGAAGTTTTCACATTGTCTGACAACAGCTGAAATTGATTTGGGATGAAACCAAAGCTGATAAATACCAGATGTGCTGTTCGGCCCACGGGTCTCTGTCAGAGAAGAGATGTGTCTCTACAATATTGCTATGATGTTGTTGTTCTGGTCTTTTTCAGATATTTGGACAATTTATTTATTTTACAGATAACATCCAGTCTAAAGCCGCAGTTGTGGCAGGATGCACTGTTCATTGCACCTTAAAATGTCTGGTTTGATGTTATATACTCTTGCTGCAAGTGGACTAAAAATGTGGAGTCCGGACATTTCATTGAAATCTGCCTGTTGGATTTTGATATTTTTACATCCAAGTGGAAATTTTGTCCTGATGCTGCCAGTAAAGGGGAACTTGTTTACAAGAAGTACAACTGCATATGTGAAAAAGCTGTATAAATCCTTTTGGGGCTCCAGAAGGAGCTTTGCGAAGTCTGAAATGTCTTCCAGTGATATCACATGAGTCAGTGTTGGTTGGGGCTAGCGGCCCAAGGCACATCAATAACTGCTATCTGAACAAATCTCTCAGCAAACTGTTGGCTGTTGATTTGCATTGTGAATAATGTAGGGATGTTATCTCTGGTTCTATTGCATTCATTTTGATAACTTTTTTGTGAGTCTAACAAAATTATAGAAGTGTGATAAGAAGGTCAGGACATTGTAAAATAATTTAATCCTCTGGGGACCATGAATGTCAACAGCAAATTTGATAGAAATGACAAAAAGCAGCAAAAGCAGCAAATCATCACAGTGGAGTGGATAGAATTGGAGAATGTTGACTGATTAATAATTTGATGTTGGTTGACAAATAATTTATCGACTAAACATTTCAGCCCTTATTCAAACTCTCCTATGAATTCAACAGAAAATTGTTAGTTTGTGTGTTTTGTTTGTTTTTTCATCATGCTTTCTGTATTAACAGGCTACTCGACTATTTCATCATTCTTGCATGTAGTCAGTCAGCTCGTTGCCAGCTGTAGCCTCTGTTTAAAATTTAAACATGACCTCCCTCACTGTAACTCCTTCTGTACATGCAGCAGTCATATTTTTCCATGTCTCTTCATGTTACTGGATGGTTGACTGGTAGAGTAGCCCCGGGTGGGTATTGGGGATGTTGGGTCGTGTAGGAGGTGGGATGGGAGGCAGCTGGTGGTGGTGGTGAACAGCAGGAGGTTTGGCACTAACCAGCTTCCACCAAACCGCTGCATCTGGACCGCCAGGAGCTGATTTAGAGTAGATATTTTTAGGGACAAAGTACAGTAACAGTTCACCTCAGTACACTACTCATATGTTTTTCTCCTGATTTAATTTAGATCAGTTGAATTAGAATTGTTTGGATTTCTCAAAAAGCAAAGTCATCTATGCAAACAAGCAAAACTAAGATGAATAAAAACTTGTTTGTCAAAAAGTGTTTGTCAAATCACAAGTAAAGATACCATAAATACACATTAAAGAGATTATATTGAAGACAGTCAGACATCTGTGATTGTTATTTTATGTTTGGTGCCTCCACTAACAAACTCTTACAAATGGTAATCTCACAAAGACAGAAAACTTGGATAAAAATAGATGTCAGATAATGATGAGGAGGGAACATCTGCCATCATTAGTTTACATTACAAACATCCAGCAGAAGTGTGTCAAGGTTAAAGAAGGACAAAGTAAAATCCATAATTTCCTCTGTGTCCCACCCCCTGCCGCTAATTTCAATTAGGTCATTCCTCAAAATAGTCAGACATCCCCAAGGCACCGTCACAAAATGTCTGCCTGTTAATGAGCCGGTGATTGTGCTGATGATGTTCGCCTGGTTACACTGAAGCAGCATGGTGGATTTGGGCAGGTGAAAAAAGCAATTAGTGTTTGGCTGTAGACCTGCGGCTCCTGTTGCGACCTGCAGGTGATTTGGTGCTGACATCATCTGGAGCTCTGCGGTGGAGGGATGTCCTGCTGAGGGTGAGAGAGAGGACAGGTGAAAGGTTGTCTGGACAGTGGGCTCGCTCTTTGCTCTATATGAGACACTTTGAATGGAGCAGGTTGTTTTAGACCATCTGCAAATAACTTTTAAAGACCGCTAGTTTAAGTTAATTTCTAGATTCTAGCAACAGAAAAATGCTGCCAGGATTTTATCTGAAACAAAGGATTATAACAATATTGTACAGATTCTTGGGTCCATGCTTCTGATTGATTTCCTGGTCAAAGATCTTTACCAAAATGCCCTGCAAATGTGTGATTCCACCTAATTTAAAATTAATTTCTGTGCAAATCAATTTGCATAGACTTAACTCGTGCTGCAGATAGAACTGACTTTTGATTTTTTGAGAGTGAGAAATCTGAGTTGAGGAGTAAGCTGCTTAGATACAATGGCTTGTGTTTGGGGTTTTTTTTTTTTTGTTTATCCTGCATTCATTTTCTGACAAATTAAAACCTTAATTTTGTGTTTTTCAAGACACTGTAGAATCAACAGGGTGGCCTCAGTGACAGTAAATATGGACAGTGGAGTCTGTGTGTCAGAAAAGTTCAAAAGTATCAGGATTTTAAGAGGCAGATGGAACGTGTTGGTATCTCTGCGCTCTACTGCTGATGTGTGAAACTCTACATGTTCACAGTGAAGGCCACACACAGAGAGCAAGGCCTGCTGGGAAGAAGAGAGCAGCGATGCTCAGCTGAGGCGGACTGTGTCCCGCTGGGCAATGAACAGAACACACTCAGCAGCAAAGAAGCAGAGACAGTGAATCTGCAAAGTGTCGTCATTCTTACAGGGATTTACAGCTACAGTCTGTCTGTAGTGAAGTGGAACATGTGGTTCAAACACAGTGGCTCACAGGCTGTGGACATGATGTAGATGCAATCAAAGATGTTTGAAGATTTTAGTTAGAAGTCTTACGTCCAGTCAGATACAGGAAAGGCATCACAGCTGAACGTGCTGTAAAATGTTCAGTGGGGCCAGTTTGAAACATTTGAAGCGGAAACCGTGGCGTGTTTTTACCGTACATGACTTTAACATCACGCAAAGATGATGACGATTAGAACATTTGTGGTACATTTGGATGGAAACTTGGCTACAGAGATTTCTTAACATTTTATAAAATGTCAATATTTTCAAATACTTTTTTAAATCTACGTACATTTTGCTTTAAACATTTTTGAAAAGGAAAATAATGTAAAGAACCAAACAGTGTTTCTACAAGTTTTCATGTTTATAATTTTATGATTTTTATACACTTTTATGCACAAAGTCACAGGGAGGGAAACCACTTATTTAGCAAAAAGTAAGAAAATGTATTCAAGCTTGACAAAATCAAGAACATTGCAAATAAGACCTGTAAAACTTAAATTACTTAACATCTGTCTGTATCACACATTTTTTCCATTTATCTTCACTCATTTTAGGACTTTAGAACTTAGAACTAAACATTATTTGTACATCGCTGTTACAGTAGGCTTCACTCTAAACTTTGAGCTTGGACCACCATTATCTGTGGATTTGTTCAGTGTTTACTGACTGTTTTCCCCCAGTTGGCAGCTTAGAAATCCTACATGAGCTGAATGTAGCATTAGCTCTCAAATTCACAGAGTAAATAATCTTTTCACTAGAGACTCCTGTTCTTAGAGACATCATGAAGAGCAGCAGTCTCATCTTAATCCTGCGCTGAAGAGAAAATCCATTTGTAAAAAGTTTATAATTTAAGTAAGGGGCCATTACACACACACACACACACACACACACACACACACACACTAAGACACACACACACACTTCCTCTCTCATTGTCTTTGCTGTGGGAGACAGCATTGGCACTCTCCTTCACCCATTCAGCTCCAGTGTTTAATTAAGTCGTTTTTCTGTTAGAGAAGCGTTTCTCTGGGCGTCTGACAAACTGTTTCGTCACCGTGTGTACGATTAGATTAGAAACACGTCTGCTGGAACCAAAACAGCTCCTCTTGGAAGAGATGCTTTATACATGAGGAAATCTGGGCGAAGAAGGAAACTCAGTGCTCCTTCCTTGGTGATCAGGTATTCAGGACAGTAACCTGTAGAAACCTGCAAACCTTTTAGACAAGAGTAAAGGCTTGCAGCCACACTAGAGACCAGGTGATGCTGCAATGTCCATTCCACAGCAGAAAACTGTTGCATTGATGTAATATTTAGCAAAAGCTTAGATCCTTAGCACTAGTGAGGTAAAAAAAATGTAATGTTTTATAGAGGATGGGCCATGTAATCCAAATTGAAAGGGTTTAGGACATCTTAGACTCAGTGTGGGGTCCTCAGTTCTACGCTGTTAGACCTGATTGAAGTTTAATCATTCAAAGGCTCCTCCAGTCTGTGTGGTAACAGCAATCTGGCAGGTTGGTTTCATGTGTGACATGGGTCAAATCAAGTTTTGGTCTCAGTTTGTGCATGTCAGATGTTGTCAAAAAAAGGCATGGGAAATTGTAGCTTTACTATGTATCAACTCATCATTACCGTTTGGGGCTGATAAACAAAGATTTGGACCTAATTATCTGACTGTGTTTTGAGCTGAATGGTAACGTTACCATGCAACAATAATCTCAAACTAAAGCTGTACCAAAGGACTCGTGTAAAAGTCATCAGGGTTCATCTCCTGTTGACCATGAATGTTTCTATTATATTTCCAGGTAATGCATCCATCCATCACTCACTGGTGAGATATTTCATATCTTTGATATTTCCAGCAAAATGTTGGACCAAGAGACTGACTGAGGCTTAAAATGTGTCTTATATGAAAAATATATTCCATTTCAAAAGGAGGAATGCGATTCACATAGAAAGACACTTGCACTGTATGCTGTACTCTGACAATCTGTCTGTTTTTAAAGTTGGAAAATAGTCCCATGCCAAGTGTTGATGGTTCACAGGTGAATCTTTCCTAGTGACTGAACAATGAAAAATGCCCTGCAGGATGTGAATAATAGAAGCCAGACACTTGGTTCTTCTTAGCAGCCTGGACATGTTCATCACTACATGGATGCTAGTGCATAAGAAATGATACATAATGAGATGACATGAAGAAATCAAATAAATAAGTCCCTTTGGGTTTGCTAATCCTTTTGTATAAATATAGTTTTCTGTATTTTTCTTACTGTCAATAAATCCCATCGAAAGACTGAAACTACTAAATACTAAAAGTATTGTTCAAAAGCTCCATTGTTCAAAAACTATTATTAATCTTATCAATCAGACACACACTTTAGGTTATTTGAAGTCATCCACATACATCGTCATGTCAGTCACACACACCATCCTGCTGCAGATACTCACTGGAGCACCAAATGTGGATTAATCCACCACTGAAAATAGTCCCAGAGAAAAGAGCAGTTTTCACCTGTTTGAGTAACGTTTGCTAAAAATGGCAGTGCTTAGCTGTTTTATAAGATCAACTATACATTTGTGGCCTGTCTTCAGTGGAAACCAACGGGCCTGGAGCTCACAGCCACAGACAGAGTGGGGAAGTCATTTCCTTAAAGAAGCTCCTATGCAGAGTGTGTTGCTTATGCAGGACCTTTGTGAAATGGAAGCATAATTTTGCCAGTTCGTCCTGCGGAGGAGGGAAAAAAATCAAAACAACTGCTATAATGTCTATTAAGGGTGTTTTTCTGTGTCACACACTGAGTCCTCACTATGATAATCTTTTGTTGTCCACACAGGGTAATCTGCTGTCAGTCACAACATGCTAGTATTCAGAGAGGTTTGCTGGCCGATGAGATGGAGTGCTGATCTCCATATTCAGATTGTACGCACTGACTCCTGACACACAGACGAACAGACTTAGTTGGATCCTGCGAGGGCTATCATGTTCGACACACTGCTGCTGCTGTCCAGACGGTGTGAGTGAATGAGCCTGTGTCCACAATCAGAGCCATTGTGTAACCGCTTCTTTCCTTTCAACTGGAAGATGAGAATAAAGACAAGAGTAGCCTGGTCTGAACAGTTGCTGTATTTACTCCTACAACAAGTCTTCTGAAACCAAAAGTTTGACATTTTGGGAAAGTCAGATGAGAAGATTAATGGCACTCTCATGTTGGCCAGTTACACCAATGACATACAACATGTTAATCAGTGATCTTAAGAGGTGCTGGTTGTTGGATTTTATTACTTTTAGACCAAGCCAGGCTAACTGTTAATACCGTTTACAGTGTTTCAGCTAAGATTAGCTAACTGGCTGCGGACCGTGGCTTCATATTTAGTGGGCAGTCATTGGAATGACAGGGATTTTGTCATGTAAGTCTCTGCCACAAAGCAAATAGGTTTATTTCACTTTAGAACACAAAACGATTGGGGGCGACACACCGCCGCTTTGTTCTCTGATTGATGCCAACATCAGCCACATGCTACATACGTTTATGGGTTCTAAATTACTAAGCCAAGACAAAATACATCATTGTTTATGTTCTGCTCTTTAGCAACTCAGACATAAAGCGGAGGCTGGCATAGCTGAGAGCAAAGGTATAAAATAAATAAAATGTCTCTGAGATCGTTGTTAGCTTTCTCAGTTTCCCTTTAAATCTTCCTCTTCCTGTAAACAAGTCGTTCTGAGTGGGAGCTCTTTGTCTAAACTTCCCGGCCGCTCTCTGAATGCCGCTGACTGTGGATGTGACGGCCGGGCAGATGAACAGAGAGAGGCAGTTTGAAGGTTTCAGCTGCAGGGTTTGTTTGAGATTGATGCAGCAGAGGTTGGCACACAGTGAACAGTGGGCAGGTACCCAGCAGACATTTAGAAGTTGAATAGGTGTTGATGGGACCGCCTGCGTCAGCGCTGAGAGCTGCTGTAAATACAGAAAAGGGACTGAAAGTTAAGACGACATCTGCAGTTGTCTAGAGTTGTTTTTGTGAAATCGGGAACTCAACATTTGTCTGATGAGTTTTAATTTCTTTGTCTGAGTTTCCAAAGCTACGTTTCTATACTTATTTTTACAGTGAGAGAGAACCTAAATCTTCAAACTGGACTCTGCTGGAGTGCAGCTATTTGGAGAAGTTTGTTGATTTGTTCCGGAAGATGTGGGTGGAAACATAACTAGGAAACACCGTCACAACGTCTTGCACAATGCCTTTGCTATTATCAACTTCAACAGATTTGAACCTTATAGTAGAAAGATGGTCTATTATGATCAATATTTAGCGATTGTTTGTCCCTGTTATGAGTCCATGGTAATACTTATAAATGCACACCTGACTTCTATGTTTAACTTGGACAAAAAAGTAGACAGGATTTTCACTGAGATGAGTATTTGTTCATAGTTGGTATTTATTTTTTCCCCCTTTTCATTGTATTGGGGTTAGTAGGCCTGTGTGTTTGTGTTAGGTGTGTATTTATAAATGCCGCTAAAACTAGCTTTATTTTCAGTAAGTGTCATATCATCTCGTGTGATGACTGGCATCCCAAACCCCCAGCCCAAAGTCGAGCTTTGGACCGGTTAGATATTCTGTAGCACTTTAATTTGTCTACACTCTGAAGGCAAATAGATGGAATCTGTTACCATGGCAATGCATCCCGGACCAGGGGGGAGTCCCTTTGGCTGGTGGCTCCATGGACGGACGCCTGTTTTCTGGAACTTTAGCTCCACGTCTCCTGCATGCTGATTGGCTGCAGCCAGATGCTGACAGGGGCTGCAGCAGCTGTTTCACACTTTTTGGAGTAAGACGCTTTGGCTCATCGAGCTCAGACTTTCTTCACATGTGCAATCATGCATTTGTCATGTTTTAACACCAAAGGCTCCAAAAGTTGTTGACTTGTGTTGTTGTTGTTGTTTTTCCCAGCCTGTAGTCTCTCTACAAATGTTTACTCTATTTGTCCAACGCTGAACACTTAACTTTCCTTTCCTTTACTTCCCTTCACTTTACTTTATTGTCCCTTCAAGTAAAATGCTCACCTTGTTCTAGACCTCTGAAGTGTTGCCTATATCTTTCATGTCTGTAGTGATACAAATATGTCATATGAGACACATAAGATTTAAAGAGCACCAAACCAATAAGACATTGCATTTGTATAGCATTGTCAGATGCAGGATGAAGAGTTTACAAAACAAATTTCTACTTTTGTAACTCCTTGTCTAGCGCCTAGATTACCCACAACACAACTCTCCAACTCTTCAGCTCAGAGATTTGTGTCTGTTCTTCCTGTGCCAGTGCAAGGAAAACATAACAAGTGTGGATAAAATAAACGCAGCTCGACAGGTTGTTGTAAATCAACTTACAGAAATAACAACCCCTAAATTCACGTATCTTCCATCAACATGACAAACGTTGCCTAAAGCAACCTCTGCCGCAGCTTCTGTGTCAACGCAAAATGACGTCAGCAGGACAGATATGATGCCTGCTACTGATTGGATGAAGCAGGAGACAAAACCTGCTTTATTGTTCAGCTGACAAAACACGACTAACATGGTCGGCGCTGAGTGTTTGGCTGCAGCCCAGCGAGGCTGCTGATGGAAACTGTAGATGGTCAGATCCATTATTCATCTGCTCTCCCCCGGGACAGATCATTTGTTTCTGACCACAGATACAGGTCACACATGAGTGCGCACACACACACACACACACACACACAAAGCTGTCGGAGAGCTGTTCAGTCTTATCACAATTCAGTGCAGTGAAGCTGGTGTTGGATGATGTTGACCAGAGACATTATACTGCAGTTAAAAGTTAAAACCATGACCACACACAGCCAGACAGACACACACACACTGAGTGTGTTGACTGACAGGAGGAGGAGGAGGAGGTTCAACCTGTTAGAACACCGAGTCTACAAAGTGTTCACATTATATGACTCTTTTTTTCATCATGTTTGGGAATAAAATAGCAAACAGTCGATTACCACAAGTAAACAGGCGCTTCTTTTTTAAATATAATTGGGTTTAAACCTCTGAGGATCCCTCGGGGGTCCATTGCTGTTTAGTTTGTACAGCTCCAGGCAACGTAATACAGACAGACAGCATACTGTACTTGCTCATAATTACGCTGATGGAATGCACCTAGACCTATTCTTGTCCCCTGGAGACCCAAAGTCACTATTTGAATGCATCACATACATAAACAATCAGATATTCCACAAATTCTTGCAGCTCGAAATGAACAAAGCTGAAACTCTTGTGATTGGTGATTGGTGTTCTCATTTAGCTTTTTAGCGTTTAGTTTTCATAGAGTAAGAAGGTTCTTATCTCAATTTGATACAGAAAACACGTGTACATGCAAACGATCCATATTCTAAATAAATGGATTGCCTTAAAGTTGTCTTAAACACCCCTTGACAAAGTTGATGTTCTTTTGAAAGATATTTAGGACCATATTTCACCAGATTAGATCGTGTTAAATCAAAGTTTTGAGTGTTAAATATTCAACTAGTCTGGGAATCTTCTCATCTCTTTTGCTCTATCTGAACACACACTGTCATCTGCTCCAACCAACCCCCCTAACATAGTTTTTGTAAATATGTTCATTTCTCATGTAAATCAACCTGATTAATTAACTTCAGACAGTTCAATAAAGTATCGCCCTCATTCAAAGGAAACTCTTTGCCTCATTTAAGCTTCCTGGTTCTAAATTAAGAGATGTTAACAATATTCTAAGGTGTAATGGCACTGAAAATATCTCTCTCATGGGTAATCTTTCCTACTTTTTTAAAGGGAAAAAACTCAAAGGGATTTTAATACTCAATGCTGCATTTGATCCCTTACCAAAGATGATATTTTTACATTCCCATATTTTCATTCCAGTTGAGCTCTCTAGTCTGTTTTCCTGGCTTCATTCCTGGTGTGCACATGTGAAATCATCCTCTCAGCAGCTCTGCTTCTTTCATGTTTTGTCCTCCTTTTAGGGCTGATGGACTCTGCCTGTAGATAATCCACAGCTTTTGTTCTTTGCCATTTATAGTTAAAAGGGAAAGATGAGAGCAGCTGATCGATGAGGAGAACTTCAACCCTGGGGCCTCTGTTCAGCTGATGAGTTTAGTTTTCCATAGCCAGTTCTCTCCTGTGTTAACACTCCCAGCTGCAGTTTAGAGGGACTTTTAGGTAGAACTGACTTTTCATTTGTCTAATGCCTGGAGCGTTGTGACGAGGCGCTTTGATTTCCTGTTGGTGGTCTTATAGTCGATTTCTGAGTTTTCATGGAGGTTCTGCTGTGAAAATCTAGCGGGAGCACTTTGATGAATCACCGCTGTCTGAGCCTCACAAAGGTCACACTCTGTTTCACCACCAATACAGATTCAAAACCATTTTCGAAATGATTTTTGTTGCACTTCAAGCAAAATAGTTGTTGACTTACAAAAATACTTTCGAAGTTTGTTTCAGATAACAGATAAAATATGTACTGGTGCTATTTGCCTTACAAAAGTAAAAAAGAAAGCAGAAACTTAAGAAACAGCAAAGTAAACAGGGTACGAGGTTTTGATGCTCTTAGAGACGCTCTGTAACAGATATGCAAGTTATAAAACTTGAAACTTAAAATTTGTAGGGCTGTATATGGTTTGTCATGTCTGAGATCAGTGATTGTGTAAATATAGATTAAATATGAGCAGACCGGGGAAGTTTTCTACAGATATTTCTCTCCAAACTGCGTTACAAATATGAGATGTTTCTGATCTGACACCACTATAAGCACGATGACATTGGTTTTCATTGTCCTCAACAGAAGCCCGTTCCAAAAAAGAACAATTTGACCAATGACTGATTGGCCATCTATATGTCTCAGGTTTTACTATGCTACCTAGTTATGGTTGCAGAAAGACTGTGTTCATATTAAAAGAAACCAACATAGACTTTGGGCAGAAAAAAGGGAAACTGTGGTGCAAACAGCGGTCAATGGCGTCAGTCACACATTTTGTTGATCTGTCCATCCACCCTAAACTCCTCCAACATTTTTTGCTCATTGGGAGGATTCTGTCTTTGTTCCTACAGGAGTGTTCTCCCTCACAGTTGCTGACAGGAAGTGTCAGACACAGTCTAAAGCAATGCGTATGTTTCAAGAAATAATCTACAACCTACGATCCAACAGCGTTTTAAGTGGCTCCGATGGAAGTGTGCTTTGTCTGTCAGGTTTTCTCACTTTGCCACAGAACTAATTGGATCTACAGGCACACCAAGCTGCTTCAGCTCCCTCTTTATTGGTCAGAAGAGATTAACACTCACTTAATTTTACAGATCTTCTCTATGAGGTGGCCAGAAGTAGAAGATAGGAGGTTTGCGATTTAAAAAGAAACAGCCTTGATTTAAGGTAAAGTCGTGTAGGCAGTCTTGTACAGTAGCTTTAGTGGACATGTTATGACAGCAGAGGGGCTCTGCTTTGTGGTTTTTCTCTCTCAGCCAGCTGACAGATCAGGCCTACGGTCAGACCTCTGAAGTGTAAAACACCCCAGCTGTTCAAGCTCATCGTCCTATTCAGGGGGCTCAGGCGCTGTCAGGGTGCATTTCTTCCCTGACCTCAGCCTGCCAGGCAGAGCTTTCTCTCTCACTGAAAACAAGCCCGACTCCTTCACTTGGACTGACCTAAACTCTAACAATGTTCATAAGCAATATAACCTGAAGCATTTTTTTAGGTGGATCCTCTTGGCTAGAAAGCATTGACTGTAAGCCTCAACTCAGGTGAACTCCACAGCCAAGTTAGCAAAAAACATAATATTAGACTGAACAAAAATAAGGGACCACAAGGATATAGGTATGGTTTAGAAAGTAAGAATTGGGGTCGACACAGTGAAGTCATGGGTTCTTTAGACTTTAGACTTTAGACTTTAGACTTCTTTATTTTATCCCCCATAGGGGGAAATTTTCTTGTTACAGCAGCAACAATATAAACAGGGACAGTGAAAGAACAAAGCAATAGACAAGACAAAAAATAGCAAATATAAATATAAATATAAATATAAATATAGATATAAATATATGGATTGTGATGAAATGAAATAAATATTTACACCATAGGATATTTACAGGAATGGAATGGCATGGATGGTAGGCAGTATATTAACATCAGCCAGTGATGCTGGTGTTAAAGAGTCTGATGGCTGATGGGAGAAATGACCTGCGGTAGCGTTCCTTCTTGCAGGGTGGGTGCCTCAGCCTGCTGCTGAAAGAGCTGCTGAGGGCCCCCACAGTCTCATGCAGGGGGTGAGAGGGGTTGTCCATGATGGACTTGAGTTTTGTTAGTGTCCTCCTCTCACCCACCTCCTCTATGGAGTCCAGGGAGCAGTCCAGGACAGAAGCGGCCCTCCTGACCAGCCTGTTCAGTCTCTTTCTGTCCCTCTCCGTGCTCCCTCCTCCCCAGCAGACCACTGCATAGAGGACTGCAGACGCCACCACAGAGTCATAAAAAGTCCTGAGCAGAGTCCTGCACACTCCAAAGGACCTCAGTCTCCTCAGCAGGTGGAGACGACTTTGGCCCTTCTTGTACAGGACGTCTGTGTTGTGAGACCAGTCCAGTTTGTTGTTGAGGTGAACACCCAGGTATTTGAGGGTCTCCACCCTCTCAATGTCCAGTCCCTGGATGTTCACCGGTGCAGTCTGGGATGTCTTCCTGCGGAAGTCAATCACCATCTCCTTTGTCTTGCTGGTGTTGAGCTGAAGATGGTTTAGCTCACACCAGTCAACGAAGCTGGAGACGACCTCCCGGTACTCCTGTTCGTCCCCCTCTGACACACACCCTACGATGGCTGTGTCATCGGAGAACTTCTGGAGGTGACAGCTCCCAGAGTTGTAACTGAAGTCCGAGGTGTACAGGGTGAAGAGGAAGGGGGAGAGTACTGTCCCCTGTGGGGTCCCTGTGCTGCAGACCACCATGTCAGACACACAGTCCTGGAGCCTCACGTACTGCGGTCTGTTGGTGAGATAGTCTGTTGTCCATGCAGCCAGGTGACAGTCCACTCCCGCTCTTTCCAGCTTCACCCTGAGCAGTGACGGCTGGATGGTGTTGAATGCACTGGAGAAGTCAAAGAACATGACCCTCACAGTGCTGCCGGTGTTCTCCAGGTGAGTCAGGGATCTGTGAAGCAGGTAGATGACTGCATCATCCACTCCAGTGCTCGGTTGGTAGGCAAACTGCAGTGGATCCAGATGTGGGCTCACCAGGGGGCGGAGGTTTTTGAGGATGATCCTCTCCATGGTCTTCATCAGGTGAGAAGTGAGGGCCACAGGTCTGAAGTGGTGGGGCTCCCTGGGGTGCGTTGTCTTTGGAACCGGAACCACGCAGGAAGTCTTCCACAGTGCTGGTACCCTCTCCAGACTCAGGCTCAGGTTGAAGATGTGCAGGAGCACCTGACAGAGCTGGTCTGCACAGTCCTTCAACAGTCTGGAGCTGATGCCATCAGGACCTGCGGCCTTCCTCGCCTTGGTCTTCCTCAGCTCACTTCTCACCTGGTTAGCTGTTATGGAGAGGCATGGGGTGTAGGGGGAGGGGGGTGTCAGAGTGCTGGGATGGTCCGTGCTTTGATGAGTGGGGGGAGGGGCGGGGGCAGAGTCAAATCTGTTGAAAAACAGATTAAGTTCGTTTGCCCTCTCCTGGTCTCCTTCCAGCCCCCTCTCATGGCCTCTGCTGTGACCAGAGATGGTTTTTAGTCCTCTCCAGACTGCCCTTACATTGTTAGTCTGCAAGTGGCTCTCCATCTTGGTCCTGTATCTGGCCTTGCACTCCCACCGCTAAACTTCTCAACTGCTAAAAACAAACCAAAACCAAAAGTGTGTTCAAAATGATTCATGATTCATGAGCTATGATGCTTGTGGCTCTTTCTGACAGAACCTGTCAGTGTGCTAATGCTTAGCTGTCATGTCGAAGAGAAAGTCTTTTCTAAAAAGCACCAGGGGGCTAAACTCCTTCCTCAATAAAGTACCATGCAACAAAAAATCTGCACTCATGGTCAAAGGTGTGCTCAGTATGTGCTGAAATAATTGTTCCCCATCTTGATGAAAATGCCTGTGATGCAGTCATAAGCACCTACATGTGCGCTGCATGAATGTGTGGTACACTTAAGGGTCCCAGTTTCGGGGATTGTAAATATTGTCCAGTCTTAAATTTATTAGCTTTGAGATGGATAGCCATGGAATTTTGTACAGGTGTTCATGGTTTCTGGAGGATGAGTTGTAATGCCTTTGGTGATCTCCCAACTTTTCCTCTTGATCAAGCGCCTGTAAAAATAGAAACATTCCTCTCAGCTCAGCCTCAGCTGTACTTTGTGTCTTGTGATAATCTGAGCGCTAAACCACTAAACGTAGATGGTGAACATGGTGAACATTGTACTTGCTAAACATCTGCCTGCTGGCGTCGTCATTGTAAGCACGCTAACTTACATGTAACTCAAAGCACTGCTGCACCTCACTGCATGGCGACTTTTAGTTTCTTTGGGTTTTAAAGTGTGTTATCACTCTTCTAACCAACATTTGTTAAACTTAATATGTTTTTTTTTGGTCAATGAGCAAATTTTAAAAGTGTATTTAACATTTATTTAGCTTCTCATTGCAACCCCTATCAAGGCTCACCATGTCCAGCGAGGACATCAACTGATACATTTACTGGATCTGAAGAAGTTGTCATAAAAGAGCTAAAAATGCCCAACCACACTAGTTTAGTGCTACCGGTATGGACCTTAAAGGAATAAAAGACCAGACTGTCCACAGATTAACCTGCCATACCCTCCCAGTCTGAGCGGTTTGTGTTACTCCACCACCCCACCCTCCTCAGTCCTTCGTCCCCCTGGCATCAGGAGAGGGGCAGGGATTCGGGTAGATGTGTGGGGGGGTTGTCACACATTCTGGCATGGGCACCAGTTCTCACCCCCACAGCCTGTGGACGTCCCGGCTCTCCCAAGGCTCGGCTAATCCTCTTATTCAGCGTCCGGCTGGACGCGGCGGGGCTCCCACAGACCGGAGCGCAGAGCCGGCCACTCTCCGCTGAATAAACACAGTGACACAGTTGTGGTCTTTTTCTCTCCGTACAGACGCTGAGCAAGAGTTCTCCATAGAATCTATTCTACTCATTCACTCTTTTCCAGTAGAACATAAGCATGTACCCCCCTGCTTTCTGTCTTCAACCTGAATTACACCCCCCCCCTTCTCATGCTCAATCACCCTCCCATCTTCACTTCCTTCTCTCCATTTATCTTAAATCAGCTTTTCTCTCTTTAGCTGTTTTTGCTCCTGATTTTGCACCTAAACCAAATTTTTTTCTTTTAATTTAATTCTAATGCTATAGAGGTTCCTAATCCGTGGGTCTTGAAAATAATTAGCCACTTTGCCATGAGAAAACGATATGAACAGCCAAAAAAAAGGCTGAATAACTTTATAGATTACTTTTGCATCAGTTCCATTCAACTTTTTCTCTTAACATCAGATAACCAGTCCGTTTACTTTTTAGTATTCAGCAACAAACAAGTCTCAGAGTCGGCAGCCCTGCTAGTAGCTCTGTGAGGCTGTGTTTGGGCATAGCGGAGCTTTGAGCTAAATGCTAATATCAGCATGCTACCAATGGCAATGGTAGCATGCTGGTGTCATGCTTACCATGTTCACTATTTTAGTTTAGTGTGTTACCATGCTAACATTTGCTAATTAGTACTAAAAGTACACCTTTGATGGATGGGAATACCACCAGCTTTGTTGTAGGTTGATCTTGATTGATAAAAGACCACCAAAGTTATTGTAATTCATCCTGCGATTGTTGTTCATCCCATAATTGTTGAGATATTTCAGTCTGGACTAAAGTGGTGGACCAACATCGCCATCCATAGAACCACGCTGCTGGTATGGCTAAAATCTGTTAGGACATTTTACCCATTATGTTACATTAACAAGTGAACATACAGTAGTTGGTCAGTATTAAGGTTCTGTATCCTCAAGTAGATGGAAGTACGGTTAAGGACTGTGTTGAGGAGATGGTCAATTTCATTTGCTTTAGCTGTGATGTTTTGTTGCTAAGGTTGACAGACTGGGGGTACGATGGCTGAGATCAAACATGCTACACATTTAAAAGAGTAGCTAAATCACCTGTATGTTGTTTGCTATGGCCACTGGTGTCATTTTGTGTTCTTTTGTGCAGTTTGAACATTTACTGACTAACACAGGCACTTTGTGACACACTCTGCAGGTGTTTTCTTTGTAGTTAGTGACACAAAAGGTTTCCAACCCAACTCATGTGTCAGATATTGTCACGACCCCGGTGTGGTCTGTAACTGAAACCGACGGTGTTTGATGTGTACAAGTAGGATGGGTTGTGTTTGTCCTGCAACACAAAGAGGATCAGGCATACAGTGAGGAAATGATGGAGTGAAACTGATGCAACAGATGCTCAGAGTGTCAGCCAGAGTCTCTGTGATCTGAGGTTAGATTGGTGCCTTTTGTTAACAGTGCATGCAACATTTAACCCAACAATGTAACAATAGTTTAAATGTGCATTATTTGGCGCATAGCAAAATACAGTAGTACATATGAATGTAGTTAAATAATCCACCATTCTGAAGATTTCACCACATCACTGACTCTTTAAAGATGTGACAGTCAAGGTGGATGGCAGCCAAAGCATGGAGGAGAAAGATGAGCTCAGACGATAATCTTGTCGATACTAAGCGCTGAGGGAGGGAGAGAAAACTAAACTACACTTGACTGAACACACACACACACACACACACACACACACACACACACACATACACATCCACTTAAGACTTTTATACAGGTGTTAGTGACTTTGGAAGATATTCCTCGTAAACCTGCCATACAAACATCCATGCAAAGAGTGCAAACATACAGGCACATGCACACACACGTGCTGTAATAGAGCCTTGCCGATGTACTGTTCAGAGAGCGGACAGGTGTTTCATGTCAGAGCTGCTGTTTACATTGTCTGGTTTCCATTGCCACTGTAACAGAGACAGAGCTCACAGGAGCTTCCTGTCCGTCCTGACCCACCTGAGTGCTCCCGAGGTCACAGAGAGAGAAACAAGAGGAGGAAGGAGTCATAGGCATTGCAATGTCAGTCTGTCAGTCCAGTGAAATATCTCAACAACCTACCTACAGATAATGCTCCAACAAGGGCATTTGGAGGTGGAATAGATGAAAAGTAGACACAGATACAGCAAAATGGTGGATGCAACAATGCTATTGGAATTTGAGCTTATTAGCATGCTCATGTTAGCATTTAGGCCAAAGCACCGATGTAGATTCTTAGTCTTGTTTTTGAAGACCCAGATAGTTTCTAACACAGCTTTTCATCTTTTGAATTGATGTTTCATGCCCATCCAAGCCTCAAAGAGCCTCCACTCTCAGTGGTCTAACATTGTCGGTGAGAAAATGAAACAGATGGTTACTTCCAAAAATAACACCTGCCACTTTTGCACTCTGTATCTGTAGTTGTAGTTGAGATGCTTGTCTCTGGGATAAAGTGTTGAACAGTGTTGGTCCTCCATCCTGAGGCGACAACGATGTAGAAACATCCTCACCTAACTGCGGGGAAATGAAAGCTGCTTCTTGTTACTTGAACTTCTCACCTCTGATCTTTAAACTAAAGGTCGTGACCCTGCCACCGTCTGCGTGTTGGAAGTCAGTGATTAAGTGACCACCCAAATGAGGCGACTACAAAGACACATCAGGACAAGAAAAACGATGTCACTTCGTCTGCGGACCCGATTGTTTCTTTATTGCTGCTTTCTGAAGGAAACAAGCTGTGGCCGGTCAAGTCGACTGGAATGCATTGCAGTAAATCACATTTATTCTCTGTGTATGCTCATGCAATGATTCATGGGAAGGTGGCTGGGAGAGAATTTCTGCCTCATCGGGAGGTTTAGTTCCACTTTGGCGCTCCGTCAGTCTTTTATTCCTCAGAAACAGAGTCTTCTCTGCTGGATTTCGATCATGTTTCTACATTTCAGCCTTCTTTAGATTTAGAGATTTAACTGAAATGACATGGATGACTGGACCATCCTGTGATGTTCTAAAGGCCCAAAGAACAAGAAAAGCTTTATCATCTCAAAGGAAAGACTCAATCTGCCAAATGTTTTCGCTGAATAGAGTCTCACAGGCTTATCTAGTGCCAGAAGCTCTAAGTTATAGAAGCGAAAACCCAGCCTCCTAGCAGCACCTCACTGTGCATTGTTAGCTCACTTATGGACCAGCCAGACCAAACAGGGAGAGCTGATATATGAAGCATGATAAAAGAGCATTATATTGAATAGAAAATCCCGTGCAAGTACAATTTTCAAATATCAAAAGTTACCAGTACTGGTTCTTCCGTGTAATGTCCCCTCAGACTGGTTATATATGACATTAATAGGTTTTTAATACTGATACAGCATGTATGAGCAGCATTTTACTGTTGTAGCTGCTCAAGGTAGAGCTACTATAAACTGCTGTGTATATACACAGGTAGCCAGTTTTGTTCAGTGTTTGGTAAAGTCAGCCTTACCTCTTAGTCCATTTAATAGCTGTTTTGGAGCTTTGGCTTTTGATCACATGATCTTCAATCTCAACAGTTTTTTTAGGATTTTTTTGTTGCACCATACTAAACATTGGGATGCAGTTCAGCACAAATATCAACTGGTTTATTATTTCTTTTCTACAAACAGGCCGTATTGTCATATTTCTTTGTTGAAAAATGAAACATTTATCCTGCTATTGACTTTAACAGGTAGAAAGTCATTCCATCTGCTCCCTCTGCAGTTCTTCTGTGCATCTAAACTCACCCTGGAGGAACTTTTAATGCCCAATCTGATCCAAACTTTCAAAGTGATTGTGATCTCCTCTTAAATCTTGAACACTTCTGTTCAGTCAGATTACTGGCTGCCTGCCTGGAAAACTCCTGCTTTACATGAGAACTTTATCTTCATCTTCATTGGCATCTTCATCCTGAGGGGCTGATCTGAAGGTGCTGCCCTTTGGGCAACCTCATCCCTCTGCAGACTGTTAAACATGTAATCCTGGATTAGACCACTATCATCCAGAGCTCAGAGGGAATAACACCGCACAGCAGGAGACCTCATTTCCTAATTTACTGCAGACTAATACTGAACTGACCACAAACAGGTCGGGTCACTTAATTTGGAAAGGAGGCTCTTAACACTCACCAAAGTGCTTTACTGACCAACAGACATGCAGACGTTGCCATTTTGCTCTAGCCTGCCAAAAAAAAGTGAAAAAAGACTGAGGTGGGTTGCTTTTTTGATGGTGACTGTCTTTTAGGAACCTTGGCAGCTTTCCAGCTTTCCAAAACTAACTTAAAAAATTCACAGCCACTCTGATCTGCTGCCTGAAGAAAACGATGGTGTGATTTGTCAGAACATAATCCAATCAATTATTGGGCACGACCCTAAAACATAAAAGTTCATGAGCAGGAACTCAGGGCAGTCTATATTGTATGTGTTTTTTCACTTTAACATTCTGTTATTGAATTCCCCGCATTTTTCTCAGCACACACCTCATCACATCACTTTATTTCCTCTTCGTGTCACGTGACCTCCGCTCTTTGTTTCTCAGTCAGACCCTCGGTGCTCTGTTATGGTAATGAGGTGTTGTTCTCTAACAGCCCCTCAGGGCATCAACTTTACCTCATTAATGTGACAGATGCTTGGACAGCCGCTCGGGTTAATGATGTCGCCTACTGACATCACACCACGCAGGATCCCATTATATACATGACAGAGTCAGAGAGAGCCTAGTTAGCCAGCAAGCTCGAGAGAAGGGTAGTAAGGTAGGGAAGGGCATTGTTGACGAATGAATGTATGGTGCAGACAAGGCATCAACCTCGTAGATTGTGCAGAAAAATGGCCATAGGGTTTGTGAGGTTGAGCTAATTGCCCACCACAGTTTAGGTGTGATAGGTTGGTACAGCTCTTACTCAAGTAAATAGTCCCTTAAGATACGGCTCTGTGGGGCAACTTGGTGACTTATTGGTTAAGGCATTGACCATGAACCATGGCATCCCCGATTCCAGTCCAGCTGGCTATGTTTGTTACATGTCCTCATCTTTCTTGCTCCCCTCATTTCCTTACGTTATTTCTTTAAAAAATGTATAGTTTTTTACACTCAGACTTCAGAAGAAGTAAAGTTATCTCCTGAGATCTGAACCTGTTGTGAAAACTATATTGTATTTACAGAGCAAAGTTGGTGGTTATCCCATTCACTTCATACACTCAGGGTTTTCTTTGAATGTGATCCTGTAAACGGCACAAATAACAAAAAATGCCCTTGACTGCACAGGTGTATCTAATAAACCAGTTACTCAGTGGTGGTCTCCTGCTCGATGTGTTCTGGAACATTTTCGAGCTGTGAAAGTTAGTGCTTAAGGCTAAATGTGGGCTAAATCAACATGGGCTGGAGGTGGTTACAGTATATGTGAACCATATGGCAAACCTAGTATATAGAGTATCAGAATCAGAATCAAAATTCCTTTAATAATCCCCAGGGGGAAATTGCTTTTTGTTACACACAGCTCCAAAAGAATAAGAATAAACTTCAAACACAAAAGTAAATCAGGTGAGTCCAGGGTCCAGGGTCCAGGGTCCAGGGTCCAGGGTCCCCTCCTCTCTGGTGAAACAGTTCCCGTACTGGGTGAAGTTGGGCAGTGCCTTTGCCATGGTGACATGGTTGAAGACACCCGAGATAGCAGTGAGTGCACTTGGGTGTAGAGTCTGTACCCAGGCTATGGCGGAGTGGATGACGTCACACGCCGAAGTTGGGTTGGCAGAAGGAGGAATGTAAACAGTCACCATGACAACATGTGAAAACTCCCGTGGCAGGCAAACGTGGACGAAGACCAACCGCAAACAATGTCCGGGCTGCAGATGCGCCCCCCGACAGCAACATGAGCAGGACTGCACCACCTGTTGTTCACTAGAGCCCCCCTCCCTTCCGCTTACCGCTCCTGGTGCAATCCCTGTCGGCCATGTCGTATGTTGATGCTACTGGCCCATAATAGGCATCTTGCATGTAAACTAAACTTTAGTGAAGGAGTTCCTTTTGGCCAAACTGCCTGTATCACAGCAGACAATATTGTTCCATTGTAGGAAGTAAAGCTTTGTAGATCCTCTGACTTTTCATTTGTCCAGTATTAATGATGACCCATATACTTGCAAAACTAACTAGTATGCAGACTGCCTGCCTTATTCATTAGCATCTTTTTGTTCCACAGTGGTGCTCAGCTGGCACTGGATGTCCACACTGTCTTTGCAATTTAACTTAGTCACCAGTTTATCAGATGCACTTGTGCAGTCAAATGCATTTTTTGCTAGCGGTGCTGTTATACAGGTGACGATGAGGAGGTTGGAAGATATCTCTGATTTTCTCTGAGTGTTTAAACGGAGATGAAGCAATTTTTACTAAATCTGCAGATGTTAAAACCATAAAGTGGGTTTATAGAAAATCAACCAAATATAAACTCGACAGGACAAACAAGGTGACTTTTATAGTTTGAAGTCACTCACTGGCTTCTTCAGGTTTGTGTTGTACTGTTTCAGTGGCTCAGAGCCTGTGGCATTTTTCAGCTGTTAGATAGTTGAAAGTATGAGCTTGTATTTGTGGTTTTGTTTGGCAGCTGTCAACCTTAGCGTGACTTTATGTCAGGCAAGAAATCAAATAATGTCAAACCAGTAATAAATCAACAGTCAAACGAACAATAAAACGAAAGTCCAACCCACTAATGAATCTGTTTGTCAGCTCAAGAGTTTAAAAGGACATTTGTCCTTGTAGATTAATTCTGTAAAACTTTTTATTGCCTTAATGCACCCAAAGCTGTAATTTATGGAGTTCATTTGAAGTTATAGGTCTTTAATTGAATAAATAAAGAGGTTAAGAGTGTTACCTGTATTATTAGAGACAAAGATTTTGAAACTTTGCTAAATGATAGCTATGATAATGTTATTTTTTTTAAACTTTGGAAGTAGACTTATTTTGAGTTTTAAAATCAAAATTGAGAATATGACTAATCTGTATATTGTATTCTAAGGACTCAAACACCGTAAGCAAGTCGTTCGTATTTTTCACGTTTGTTTTACAATCATGTTGAAATTTTGTCGTCATAGTTTGCATATTCTGTGATTTGTTGTTTTTCTTTGAGTTTTTCCTCATCAAATCGAGGGTCTGAGATAAAGGGTGTTGTATGCTGTAAACATTGTAAAGCCCACTAAGGCAAATTGTGATTTTTGATTTTGGGCTATATGAATAAATTAACTTAACTTAAGCAGGTTTTCCTGAGGATTTACAGGACGCAGCAGGGAAATCAGACACTTTGAATATACACACAACACCCAATACAACAAACAACCTGCATCTGTAACATGTGTAAATACTATGTTTCTCTCTCTTGCAGCCGAAGGATATGCATACAGGAATCAACGCAAGTTCTCAGAAGACATCGACTGGTCGTATGCAGGTGAGTCACACAAGTTACAATTTAACTATCACAGAAGACAAACGTTGAAAGCCATAGTTGCTCTGGCATTCAAAGACCAGGTGTAGTTTGGTTGCTGTAACCCACCTAAAGCTCACTCTAAAGACAGTTCTGAACATAGACTGACAGCTAGCAGCTAGGACCAGGTTTAGTAAAGACTAACTGGTGTAACACATCCTAGGACCAAAGGAAGTGTTGGTGCTGAGTGATTTGAATGAACTGAAAGCTCTTGTGATGCTGCTCTGAGTGATACTTGGCTCATGTTGTTGCAACGCAAATATCTAGTGTTGAGTGGAAGGAAATATTGCTATGTAGTTCATGGTATGTACAGTATGTACACCAGGTAGCTGCTTGCTAATGAAGCATAGATCAAGGACATTAATGTTTACTCCACACAAGGAAAGTGTCTGAAAGAAGGTAAAAAATATGGTGATTTTTCTGCTTCGAAATATTAGCTGTTTATGAAATCTTAAAATGGAACCTAAACCAAACAGGCAACCAGTGCATTATTTGTTATATATAATACATTATTTTATGCTGCTTAAAAGACAAAGACACTCATGAAAAATGTGGTAGAGGTAAAAATTTTAAAGAGCAGGCTTTGTGACGCAATTTTGAATCAAGTTCAACATAGTAAACACTCAAGATTTAATAAAAAAGATCTATCACAGGATGAGTTGTTACAGTTGTTTGCAGTTGGTGGCTTTTGACTTAAGGCTCTTTTTCCATAGACAGACTGTCAGATAAATAATAAAAAAAAAACCTCTTACATTGTTGACTTGTCAACCCCAAGGAGTTAAGGTGTCAGTTTTGTTTCTGATATTGCTCCACACATAACCAGTTATAATTATTGCATTGCGCACACAGGCAGTCAAACCATTTAACAGAAAACATGGAGACTGAAGTGATTTCAGATGGAAATTCTGGAGGAGAGTGTCTCGATACTCCTTCTTGTGGATACTGTACACTCCCTAAGGAGGCTTGCACATCATCCGAGTACACTTGACCCCAAAGTCCAGCTAGTTTGTGAACACTGTGTACACACGGACGTGTCCACTTGAAAAGCGCAGCACAGTTCATGTGCAGTTGGGCACAGATGGCATCAGGTGTAAAAACTATAACCATACTAAAACACAGAGGTGGATTGCTATAACCTCTGCTGCAATGTATGGGCTTGGGCTCTTGTGGATCTAGTGGAATGGTGCAGCCATGAAAAAACACAGTCTTGGGTTTTAATATTTCACACGCTGTAAACATCGTATAGCTTCAACAAGGAGCTGCGTGATACAGACTAATGTATACTGTTTGTGTTACAGCGACATAATGTGGAAACTAATTCTAACTTTATGGCTACTTAAGTGGAAAGTGAAGGTAAATATTTAGGGTTCAAGAGGTGAATTTACATTTCTGATCCTTTTAGAAATACAATAAAATAGGAGAAATCAGTGAGAGAGTCTTAATAGTAAATGGACTTTGAAGACAAACCACAATGTCCTAATAGTTGATATAATGTGGAGGCAGCTTTTTATTGTTTTATTGTCTTGTTTTCTTTTCTTTAAACATTTCTTCTACATGTGATAGTTGAGGGTTCACATTTTGAAATGAGACTACCAACCCTGTGTGTGTGTGTGTTTGTGTGCGTGCGTGCATGTATGTGTGTGTGTGTGTGTTCCATTGACATGCTAATATCCATCCTGACCCAGAAGCCTGTCTGACCTGGTTGGGCTCTTTGTCCTCTGGAGGAAGAAGCTCTACCAGCCAATCAGGGCGAGGACAGACAGTCATGTGACCTCTGGCATACCTGCTCACAAACACAACGCCAGCTGGCTGAAACAACACTACAACACATAATTAGCACGAAAGAGGGAAATAGCTGCAAACATCTGCAGGATTGCTGAGACAGTTCATCATGCTGAACATCAAGGTTGTTTTCTGGTTTTTTTTTATGTTTCAGAAGACAATGAACCTCAAGAACATTTTAGAAAATCAGATTTTTTTTTTAAATCTATAATATGAAGACATTTTTAATTTGGGTAAAGCAAGTTTGCCGGTGGTGCACTCAGTAACTGATTAATTTGAACTTATATTAAGGTTATGTACTTTGAGAGATGCTGTTGAGAGAAAAAAAAACAGTGACTTGAACAGTCATACACAGAACAGAATAATATAAAGTAATCAAGGTACAGACATTAAAGCAGTTACAGACAGTTCAAGGATGATAAAGTTAAAGCAACTGTAGACGGAGCTGTTATCTATTCCAAGGTTCAATGTCTCGAATGGAAAAAAGGCTCATACTAGTTGACATCTGGCTGGGAACAGGTTTTAATAAGCAAATCATAGTAATCATCCTCCTGACAACTAAAACATGATGACTCAGAGCACTTAATGATGGAAAGCCGACACACTTGAAGCACAGGACAGGATGTGTTGACTTTTCTTACTCAGGCCTCTGTTGGCCCCATTTACACTTGTTCACTTCATGCATCTTGGACAGATTGAATATCGTATATCAGAAAAGCTTAGTGTACAGACATCCAACAATCGTTTGAGACATACTGAAGTCCAGTTGTTCTACCCACATTGGGATACAGTCCGGTTACATGTTGAAAAGGTGTAAATGCATCTGTCTGCATACTTAAACTTGACTCCTACAAAGTGTAACCTGAAATCAGCTGTTCCTCTCCCTGTTTCAAATGTGTCTGTAGATTTTTCTTTATGTACAGTCAAACAGAAGGCTCACCCAGCTGTCTGTCATGTTAATCTGAGAAGAATCTGAGGCAAAAGGAGATCTTAGATTTTCTGAACTAGAAACCAACGGTGAAATCCCAGTTGGTGATCTAGGAGGGAGCAGTGTGAGCAGAGTAAGACTATAAAATGTTTGTCTCATATGTAATTCATACGTATAATTCAGCCATGGGTTTGTGCTTTAGGATGGCTGTTAGCTAGCTGCTAAATTGTTAAATTTATAAAATGCAGACATAGTTTTTCTTTCGACGAAGATGGATTGCAGTCAGATTCGCGATCCGGCCAAAAGTAGTACGGCAAAAATCTGTAAATGAAACTGTCTTGAGGTTTTATACAAATACAAGACTTAAAATGATAAGTGTAAATGAGGCCAAAGTCCTTAATGTTGTCCAACATCTACTTAGACTTCCTCCCCACAGCCTCTCTGAGGACTTCACATTTACTGGGCTTCGTCATGCAATGAGCATAAGCTAAGCAGCAAAAAGCATATTAAGCTAAACAATTTAGTAGCATATAAACATACTTTTTATAAAGATGTAACTGTCTAAAGTGAGTCCGTCATTATGGACGTACTCTATTTAGTTTGTAACTATGCAGCTGCTGCTGTCAACCAGAGACACTTAAAGTGAGCCAAACAGAAGGATGGCAGCTTTCCAGTCTGTGTCTCATCCCTCCCCTAAATGTGTCTCTGTCAGTCTCAAAGGTTTTATCATCAACTGAGTGAAGGCTGAAGTAATTTGGGGCAGATGTGAACAAATTTTCATGTAGTCCTCTAACACTCTTCAGCCACAGCAGCAGGATATACGAGCAGAACAGCAAGTGTTTTTGATCAAACCTCACATGCTGCTTAGATTATTTTTCCAATAAAAGTGAGAAAGAGCCTGAAGCTGTAGATCTGTTTGACATGAATATGAGCTGCTGGATTAATTCTGTTTGGGTCATTTTGGGGTGCAGCTGACACACCTGTGAACGAATGAATCTGTAAACTCCTCTGTAAGGGATGATTTGTATTCTTTGCTTTAACACTTTCCATTCTATATTTATGTCATCCATCATGTCAGCCCGCTCTTTGTGTTTGAACTTAAGAGGGAACCTGATGCTGGACTTTCTTTTGAGCAGCAGTTGTTAGCCGAAGGCTGTTTTTGAGAAAAGTCTGCTTGAACATTGAAAGATTTTGGACTTTGACCTTATGACAGCTGTAAGAGTGACAAATGTGAACTGATATTGGCGTTAAAGCTGCAGACCAGCTGGAGGTTATTAGCTCATTAGCTTGTTAGCTCATAACTAGCTTTCCCAGAGCAGCACACCTATAAGCGGTCATTGCGTAATTAGTTATAGGGTCTGCACTTCATCACTTCGTCCGACCTTCCACCATCCGTTTACAGTTTCAGTCTGATTTGCTTATTAAAGTCAGCTGTTCAGCTGCCAAAACCAAACAAAAAAATTGACGAGTTTAAAGAACTGATAAATCTATTACCATGAACTCCGAAGAATAAGATGTACAAGCAGCAGTGCAGAAAATAACAATGGAAATTGCTGTATACATCATCTAAGGGATAATGTACAGCAAAGAGGCCATTATTACAAAACAAACCCTGACGGGGTGATGCAGGAATCATCCTGAAGGGATTTTGTAATGACGCCACTTGCTGTATGCTGTCCCGTTTATTTCACAGCTGGTTACTAAAGAAATTTGACACAAAATAATGACCAAAAAATAATTTTATTGCCTCTGAAATCAGAACTACATCCATAGCAGCAGTCAATTACACATGACAACAGTCTGCTGTACAAAAATAGCAGAACATAGAAGGCCATAGCTGACCAATCAGAATTGCATATTCAACAAAGCAGTTCTATAAACATAAATCAATACTGTCACAATTGCCTCAGCTGTCAGTCAGGCTTCTATTTCTATCCAAATCCTCACTCGCCTGTCACAAACGCTATACAAAAATTAAGCATTTCTTTTGTGTTTTCAGTAAGAACTCTTTAACCAGTAAAATCTACAGTATAACAATGAACACAGAGTGATAAGAATCATGTGCGTGTCCTGGTGCTCACTCAGGTTTCAGAATTTCCACCCCAGAGCGTTTGTGTGTTTTGCTCCACAACACAATGACAACCCAGTCAATTCACAGCAACACAGATCAGTGACGTCAACCACAGACCCAGTTTTAAAAGGGCAAGAGAGTGAAACTCGAATCGTTCTCCAGCCTGTTGGAGTGAAAAACTCCATATATGTTCAACAACAGCAGTTACTTTAAACCTGTGCGTGGATGATGCTGCACTCTACACCTGTAGACATGCAAGTGATTAACTTGCGTATCAGAGATCTGTGCGTGAAACGCTCAACAGGCATTGATGCTGATTGACATGAACACCAACGTGATGCAGGAGTTCAGTGAGTGAAGTAAAGGTTAGAGTGTGACCCCCATCCCCCCATGACAATTATACTCCTGGACAGCTGTCAAAGGGTTAGACAGTCGTCTTATCATTGTGTAATCCATTTGGGGTTTCCGTCATGCTCTTTAAAATACACTAACTACCCAACTTTCCCCAACTTGACAAATTGACAGCCTGACAGCTGTGTGATTGTTGGGGTTTGGAGAATTTAGGGATCTAAAAACAAGCCAAGGGTCACAGACAGTTAAGGAACTCTGCATGATTGTGTATTTAAACTACAGTGTGAACACACACCCATGGGTGAGAAATGAAAGTAAAACCATAACATGTCTTAAAGAGATGATGCCCCACCACAATCTTCCAGAACAGCTTCGGTGCTCCTGGTCATATATTCTGTCTGATAAACTCTACAACCTTTTTTGTTTTGATGACAACAGTAGAAAGCACTGTCTCCCTGATCTAAAGGTGTACAGTTGGGTTGAGATCTGCTGCCTGTGAAGGTTGGAACGTGATCCACATCATCTCCATCAGCCCATTCAGTGAAAAGACATAACAGCCAATTTTACTTTATTCCTATTACAAAATCTGTTTTAATCAATGTTGGATGGTATAATAACAGCTTTATCTGAGCACTTGTTTCTCTCTGCCCTCCAGGAACATTAAATCAAAACAACTGGGCCAAGAAGTTCCCATCCTGCAGCAACGCCAAGCAGTCGCCCATCAACATCGAGGAGAACCTGGCTCAGGTGAAGCTGCAGTACCAGAAACTGAGGTTTGACGGCTGGGAGAGCCTGACAACCGACAGGACGACCATCAAGAACGATGGCAAGACTGGTAAGAGGCTTCACCCACTGGTGGGAGGATGTGACTGTTGTGTCACACAATGGGCTGCACCTATAATATTTCAATATATGAAAACAAATGATCAAATGACAACGTGAAAACAATCTTGCTCAGTGTTAACACGGCTTAATGGAACATTTCAGCTCATTGTGTAGCTTTTCTGGACCACAACTTAACTATTTTGGTTCGCTGTCACTGCTGATATAATGTTGTTTTCGGCTGCACCAGGCAGCTGTTTTCATGAAACAAGCTCCGATAAGCCCACTGTACACTACCTGCTCAGCACCAAACAGTGGACAAACACAGTGACAGAAAGAAAAAGTATTGCAACAACTTTCTTGTAACTTTTTGTTAGCATGACATAAGATTTCAACTTGGCTTCTTTGCCTTAGCAATTATATTATCTTTCAATATATTTTTCACTGGCCTGGAGTCCAAAAATAAAATTGCGCAGTGACATCACAAAATAGTCACTTTAGTGTGATTAATACCAACTCCTTTATAAATAAAGTGCTACTGTCAATTAAAAACAGTTCAAAATTCGTCTTTATTGCCATAAAGCTTAGAGGATTTTAATGACATTGAGGCTTCTGCAGCTATTCTGAAGCTGTTTTCTTGCTATGTGAATATACCAGCTGAGAAGTGTTCAGTGAGAAACGCTTCAATCTAACACCATCTCTTTCCTCATTTCCTTCCTTTACCCATCCGTCCTAAAATGTCGACCCACTGTTTTTGTAATGACAGTTTCTCCCAGATAGATACTGAGTGATAGGGCCTTTTCTCATACAGTGGCATCCTATTGCAAAGGATACAGTTACCGGTTTCTCATTTGACGGATTGAGAGCCTTTTATATATTTCCTGTCTCTTAAGTGGTGTGAAACACAATAACCTACAGTGTACATTCAAAGTAATTGTTAAGTGAAATTGTAGACAAGGGGGATCCCACCTCGCCTTTTCGAAAAGCTCCAAACAGACGAGTCCAGTGCTTCTTAGCAACGGGACTCTCAGCGAAATAAGAAGCACTCTGTTGTAGTTGTTAATCGGCCGCCAGCTGCACCAAAGGCTTTTATTAATGGAGATGTTTGGTGGACAATCTGAGCACGATTCAGGCCAACAGTACTTAAACCTGTTTTTATCAGCCCACAAATGGGCCCAGTGTAGGTTCAAGGCACAGGCTGCCATCCATACACACTCTTTCAAAGCTCCGGGTCTGTCAGGAGTATACTCAGCCACAAATCGAACATATTCAGATAAAAAGAGGTGATAGATGAAGCGTATGGATTGATTCATGCCTTTAATACGGTGAAAACAAACTTTTCAACAGGTATGAATTAGCGACATGTTGAGTCAATATTTGTCCTCCCTCAAGGGGAAATTTGATTTTTTGACAGGGTTAGTGGAATCACAGACAACAAAGAGGACGTGAATGAGGCCAACCACACACAGATAAAAGTGGTGGAAAGATTAAAAACGTACCAAAAGCAAACAGAGTCCTTAAAGTGTCGAGAGCTCCAGTGCTCACCAGATCGATGTTTTCGCAAAGACTGACTTTTGTCAAGACGTTCACATGAAAAATATGTATTATCTTTACAAAACAATGGTCACATTCTCTTTTTTTAAGGCGGTGGGCTGGGATGTACAGTATAGTGCAGAAGATGAAAGGGCTGTATAATGCTCCACCTTCATTAGACCATCAAAGAACATTTCGATCCCCGAGGGAACCTTTTGTCAGGTCAAACAAAGATCGACCTGAAGAAGATCCCCTTGTTGATTGAATCATTGTTTGATGGTCCAATAAAGGTGTTAGTGGAGTATTATGTGATGTACAAGCTCTCATCTTTTAATATCCTCTACATTTTTATCATTATTATTCAAGAGAGAGGTTTGGCTGTTTGGGTCAAGTCTTCAAAGCTTTAAAATCTGTAGACAGATTTGATGTCAATGGTAAAGTTTGATCACAGATGATTTCGTGAAAAAAAACTAAAATACAGCACACACAGTGTCAGGCATTTATTTGCTTGTTTCCTTTCTGTTTTCAGTGGCAGTCAATGTGGATGGAGAGTTTTATGTCAGCGGAGGGGGTCTCAGGTCAAAGTTCAAGGTCGGACGTATCACCTTCCACTGGGGCCGCTGCAATGCCTCTTCAGAGGGCTCCGAACACAGTTTGGATGGAGCCAAATACCCTCTAGAGGTGAGACATCTAATAAGAGTTGTGATATGTGAGAAATGTCGAGCTCGGGAACATTTTTAATGTTAAGTGCAGACCATTTCATATACATCAACATGTTACAAGTTATGTGAAGAACTGATTATCATGGAGCATAAAGTACCAAACAGTTTCTGTTTTTGGACAACGCACTGTAGCTTTCATTTTGTCATTAACTTACACAAGGAGAATAATGGCAAAAAAAACACGCTACACAGTGGTAATTTTGTTCCATTTGTGTTCATGAAAGAAGCGACTGGTCTTTGTCTAACGTATTTCTGTTTTCACCCACAGATGCAGATCTACTGTTATGAGGCGCGTCGCTTTGACTCCTTAGATGACACCATCAAGGCCGGAGGCAGAATCACAGCGCTCGCCGTGCTGTTTGAGGTGTGCATGCTTTACAAGGCAGATGTCTGATCATGTGCCCCGATAGCACTGAGATCATCTTACATGCTTGTCAGTTGTCTCCTAAAGCACTAAAAAAGGTATTAAAATGCAAATAACCTTCATTGAAAGAATGAAACAACTAGAGAAGAAACTAGCAGAGGAAGTAGTTTGTGGTGGAATAAGTCTGTCTGGCCTGGTGGAAGACTCTGGTCATGCATAATGAGTTCACAGGTGTGCATGCAGGTACGCAGGTGGCAGGCCAGCCATCCAATCAGTTCATTTGGGTCGAGATTGGAGGACTTATTACAGACCAGTGACAGCCACAAATATGGGATTTTTTTCTTCTTTTTCTGTCAAACCATTTGATTTATTGAGTGCTGCGTGTATGCTACGAATAGCATACAATGTAATGAGATTTGACTGTATAGTAAAATGCTCCTAAGGCTTTTTGGGATGTGTGTTGTAAGATAATGGAGGTCTTTACAATAAGCAACGCAGACTTTTTTTTGAGTTGGTGCTCATTTAAAAAAATGCCAGTTGTATGAAATTCTAAAAGTTGGCATGTTTAAAACACAGAATGACTTTATGTGACTTTTTGTTGAAGATGAAAAAAGTCCGTCTGGGAGGATGGCTCAAAGTTGAGCAGTGGTATGAATAGCGTGTTGTAGTAATACTTGAGTGAGTGCACTGTTTTTGGACAATTTGATTCATGTTTTGGCTTTGGATCATTGCTCAGCCTCCAGCCAGATTGGCATGTTCGAACCACAGGGGCCATGTTGGAATGAATCTCAGAACAACGTCTGATGTCTGTGTGTGTACACAGAGCCTGCAGGTTGGGAAAACTACCAACCAACACAAAAGAGCCAGTAAATTTTGTTTTTTTGCTTTGCCAGTCATAACTGGGCAATCTCCAAAAGTCATGTTGAGGGTAGTCTGGTGGCTTTATTGGCGAACCCAAAAGTCTGGCCTGAAGGTCTTACAACATGTTATTACCCTTCTTTCCCTTCCCATCCAAAAACTTACTTCTGTAGAAAAGTCTAATTTTGGACTGAGGCATCTACAGATTAATGCCATACTCAATATGCTATGATCCACCAAAGTTATGTGTAATAGACTGATGTCAAAACCTGTTCCCCCCCATCAGGCTAGTGTTTCTTGTAGCAGTGCTCTCCACAGTTGCATTAGGCTAAGTTAAGGTTATGGTTAGGCATAGCACAGATCACCTGGTGGAGATCTGCACTCAACTGAGCTTCACTTTTCACCTCTCAATAATATTATGTGTGTAGGCTGAAGGTGGCACAGAGTGCTGATGGATTTATGTGCTGATCTCCTGTCAGACTGGTTTAGTTGTTTTGGATTTGACATCAAAGTCTGTTACCATTACTATGAAGCTTTACTTCCTGCCTGTCATGGTGCAGTAAGAGCCAACATTTTTACTGCAGTCCAAATAAATACTCACAATTGTAGGTTCTTCTAACTCAGTGACTGACATGACCAGTGGTACTTGGATAGCTCCAGTTGCCAGGGGGAAAGTTTGTAGAGTAGCCCAGCTAATTTGAAAGAATATAAATTGTGTTTGGATCTGAACAAATATCCACATATTGAGTCACCTATAACACTTCAGCACTAAATGAGTACATAAAAACTAGTTAGTTAATCAGCTAAACGTAATGGATTAGCTGTTCAAATAGAAGCTAAAGCAATGAATGCGTAAGTGGAATGAATGTGAAATCTGTAGGGCGTTTAATTATGAACTGTTTTATTCATTGATTTAAAACAAAAAAACCCAGAATGAGATAATTATGTTGGTTTTCTCTTCACAGACGAGCATTGAAGAGAATGTGAACTACGCTTCAATCATAGACGGTATCAACAGCGTCAGCAGATACGGTGAGTCAGTTTCATCTTTTGTCTCTTCTCTTGCCTTTTCTTGTCTTTTGCTTATTCAAATCTGTCCCCATCTGCTGTCCAGGAAAGAGCGCTGAGGTTTTACCCTTCGCCCTGCGAGGTCTCCTGCCGAACTCCACAGAGAAATACTTCATCTACAACGGCTCTCTGACCACACCGCCCTGCAGCGAGACTGTCGAGTGGATCGTCTTCAAGAACACAGTGGCCATCTCTGACGAACAGGTGAGGAATGAGGGTGCTGCTATTTTTAGGATGAAGCAGTCAGAAGCTGATTTCTTGTGCAGTTATTCACTGTCTGTTATTTGTACCATTTTAATCAAATGTTGTTTTTTTACTTAACAGCAAACTGTAAAGTGAAAATTAACTGTCTCAGAATGGTGACTTGCAAGGCTATAGTTGATGGTGTTGTTGTTGCATTACATTATAATGAAAGGTGCGTCAAAAAACCCGTTGTTTTTCATCTAACATAGAGATGGTTTGATAACTGTGTGGATTGTTAAGAGGAGGCCAAAGTTGAAATATATTATACAATATATTATACATATTTACTGAAATATGAGAGTGTATGATCAATAATTTGCTTAAATGACGGTTTAAAAAAAAACATTTGCTGTGATCAGTCCATTACTGACACAGATTCTGATGTGTTTTGGCCCTTTATCAATGTATTTTCTAGATGATAATTTAAAAGATTACTTCACTCATTGGTGGAGTGGTCTTTCTTTCATGCATTAGCGTATTTGTTTCAAAGAGTCTCAAAGAGTTTTTTCTTTTGCTTGCAGAGACACTCTGTATTTCAAGCGAGGTAGTGCCCCCCCATTATGATACTTAAAACCTCCCTGAAACCTGATTCACCTAGATAATAGCCCATGCAAGGTGTACATAAAGATATAAATATATATAAAGATATGAACTATTAATCTACAATACTTTTAAATGGATTATGCAAGGAAGTATTCCAAGGAACTTCATCATTATGACAAAAATATTCGCAAGGATGGATTAGTGTACCAACAATGTCAAATAATTTTGAAGTGTCCCCAGTTTGATTTCCATAGACATGAACTGACACCGATGGCTGTCTGAAAGTAAGGAAATCAACCTAAATCCTAATGGGAGAAATTGGAAAATGAAAAAGCAGTGATCTTGTAGTTAATTGGCCTCAAACCATTTCCAACCACCAGTGTTGTTCTTCAAGAACCAGATGTCAGGGTTTGTTTTCAAGATGAAAAGACAAGCAACACAATTACAGAAATGTCCGTAAACAACCCTTTGGAAACATGTTCAAGGAGCTGAAAGGAGGAATTATCATACCAGAGCTCAGGAAACACACAAGTGATGGGTGAGGCCAAGAGACAGCAGGCTGTCAACACATGCTGTGTGTGTGTGTGTGTGTGAGACTGCCCTCAGGCTTCTAGTGATTGACAGCCATACAGATGCAGTCATTACATCTAACAAATATAGACTCACAAAAGATCTTCACGGTATTTAAGCTGAAACACACACACACACACTTATACTTGCAAGAACATGTGAGAACACACACAAAAGCTTTTTAAACGGAAAAGTTCTGGTGTGACGCCTGCTGAGGCTCAGACGTCATCTTCCGCCACACTCATTCACTCTGAACACAGCTGTCTTAAGGCGCGAGGCCTCACACACACTCACGTTTGTACTTTCATACTTGTGAGGACCCTTAAGCTGCGCAGACACCACACACCTGTTAAATTCTGCCCGATGTGTTAACCCACACTAAGCATTATAATCCGCCCTCAGTATGGCCAAAACACGCAACCTCCATTCTCACTTGATCGACCGTAACATGGATGGTTACAATGAACACAGAGCCCCCAGTTGGTTTTGTTCACTGACATTTATTCAAACAAAAATGTTGTCAAAAAAGAGAGGCTGCATTATGGGAAACAGGGGAGGTGACGTGGAATGGCAGCCAATCTGGCAGAAATTCAGCTTGAGTTTTATAAATCAAGGGCAACAGATTCAGGCTTAAAATGGCTTAATCTGCACAGTATCTTATTTAAGTATATATATAAGTATAACTACTGTAGCTAAGTACAGTTGTAGGCACTTGTACTTAACTTGTGTATTTCTATGTTATACTACTCTAAACTTTTACCAGCAAAATATTGTTCTTTTTGCTGCACAGCATTTAATTCACAGCTATAGTTGCTAGTTATTTTGTCAGATTAAACGGTTTCATTAAAAACATGTGATAAAAGTGTGGAATACAATGAATTGTTAAAAATGAAACCAAACTTTTTGACTTGTGACCTTTTTTGTGTTCAGTCGTGGCTCCTTGTCACATTTCAGATGTCGATAAGTTGTTGCAGCTCCACCGCAGAGACACTTCAGATTAACTGCTTTTACTCTTGATACCTAACATAAATATCAATACACCAATAATTGATCTATCAAAGCAGAAGAATTAGTCATCCAATTTGAGACAATATAGGCAGATTCAGCTGATTTGCATTAACCTGTTACAACTTTTACACCTGCTGTTGCAGGTCTTCCAGGATTTCATGTTTTCCCAAACTTTTATGATGTGTCTCAGCTCGTCCACATTCCAGCTCAGCTTGGGCTGCCAGAGCCTAATACTTTTAAGTTATGACTTAGAAAACCGCAAATAGCCTTAATGGGCTGTAAGCTTGGCTCTGCTGCTGTGTTGACTCTGTGTGAGTAGGACGATGATGAGTGTTGTGTAACCAGAGGGAAGTGACTCACCTGAGCAGGTATGGAGGCCTTCCCAGTATGATTCATGGCACCTGCACGCCCATTCACTTCTGAACTGCTCAGAGAGCTGTGTGTTATGGATGATTGACAGTTTATTTTAGTGCTGTAGACATGTAGAGTTTTCCCACATTTTATGTTAAGACAGCATTCTACCATTTTTCAGAATACTAGGAGTTAAATTACTCTTCAGTTTGTTGTTGCAGGAGATTAGACAACTTAACAATTTAGCGCTGAGGTGCTTAGTCAATACGCAGGTTGATGTTTGAATTATTATTTAATTATACTATTTTGATTATCAATTAATTGCTTTAGTCTTTTATCAATCCTGAACTCTAAACACACTCTGGTTGCAGCTTGTGAGAAGTTCCTGTTTTTCTCCCTTTTATATCTTTGTAAGTTGAATATCTTTAGCAGATCGTGCACATGATATCTCCGTGGTGCCTTGAGGGAGTATTTTCAAATTTGGTCCAAACGTCCACTTAGACTCAAGGATGCACTGATTAGATTTTGGTGGTCAAAGGTCAGTGTGACCTCACAAAGCATATTTCTGACTGTAGCTCAAGAACTCATACACTAATTATGAGAGAGTTTCACACAAATGTCTAAAAAGTATAAAGTGATGATATTTAACATTCAAAAGGTCAAAGGTTAAACTTCATTGTGTCATTATAATGTTCTGCAAAAACACGTCTTCACCTCTGGCCATCATTTAACAGCATTACTCAGGAACAGATGGATGGATGGATGGATGGATGGATGGATGGATGGATGGATGGATACAAACATGGATATAAACTGCAACTGGACTAGTTGTTGAAGGCATTAAACTGTGAGGCACTATTTTCTGACATTGTATATTGCATTCTGGCACTGGTAATTGGTTAATCAAACAAACCTTTCTATAATAAAAAAGAAAGGTTCGTCACAACTCAGGGTTAATTGTACACTGAATCCTCGGACAAACTAGGACAAGTGCTCACTGTTTAGTTTTTGGTTCAAATTGGCACTTGTCACTTTGATACTATATCTTTAGGTGACTCTCTTTGGTTGATAATGCTATCACCGGTGAAAATGTCAAATAACAGATCCATGTGGTACATATCAGGCTGCAAGTTACACTTTCTTTCATCCTTCCTGTTGGCTCCTGGCGTTCAGTATGACTAACTGCATTCAGACTACAGGAGTATTACGCTTCTGTTGTTTGGCAGCAGGTGCTGGCACTGCTGATCCTGGTTTGTATTATGTTGCTGTGGTTCCTGTGTTGCAGCTGGAGATGTTCTGCGAGGTGATGACAATGCAGCAGGCTGGATATGTGATGCTGATGGACTACCTGCAGAACAACTACAGGGAGCAGCAGCAGCAGTTCATGGGTCAGGTGTTCTCCTCTTACACTGGCACCGAGGAGGTCCTCACACCAAGTACGTATCCAAAATCCTACACTTTTCCTGTCTGTCTGTTACATTTACATCACAGTCTGGTGCCACACTAGCAACCCCATGAGGCTGTAATGTTCAGCCTGGTGTTATAATGCAGCAACAAGCAGAGACTGTTTTCAAAATGTTGCCCTCTGGTGCGTTTGGGGTCACTCCGACATTCATACATTCATATCGTTTTCATTGAATCCAGTTTTGTTTATTCTTTTATCATTGAATTGAAAGCAGTCCCTGTTCACCACTATATAGTATAAACCCATGTCGTTTTAAAGGGAAAGTGTGCTGATTTAGCACATTGAAGTCTGTTTTCATGGGTTGGAGAGTACTATTACACTTTTGTGCCTTTTGTGTCTCCAGACGGAGCTGTTTGAAGTCTGATAAATTGCTTCAAGTGATGTTACTTGAGTCAGGGTCAGGGGACTGAAAACTACACGTTTGAACGACAACACATAAACACATAAACCTATGTAGAACAAAAGGAATACAACTATTAAGAATATAATGAAATACATCTCATATATTGTGGTGTTTTTATTAATTTTATGAATATAAATTCCATCCAATTCAATTGCTAAAACACCTTATAAACCTTTTATTCAGGTGATTTGTACCAGCTTCTGCTTCTCCTAAACCTGTACTAGACCTGAGTGTGACCCCAAGTATGAAGAGTCCCAGTGTAATGCTAATTAAATCAGACTTAAATGGATCAGAGACAAGTGGATCACATATGATGGGAAACAAATGACAGGGGGACAAGAATAGAGCTCCAATGGCCCAGATAAAATCTCAGTGACATCGGGAGGAGGTCAGCTTGGTTAACCATCGATTTTCACGCCACACGCCGGTTGTACTCGATGATTAGTAATGAAGTGCTATTGATCTGCGGGTTTTGGGAAGGGCTTGTTCTGGCAGACCAGGGGATTATTTGAAATTTACAATCTGAAGAGTATTTTTATCTGTGCACAGCTCAGATCCTCAGCTCTCTTTTAAAAATTGCTTGTAAAATTGATCTGTAATGTTATTCGATACAGTTACACTCTCAGATGGTGCTCTATATACTATATAATAATGTATATTGTTTTTTTATCCTAGTGGGAACCACCAGGTCCATTTAATTTTGCCAGCAACAGGAATCAGTATTGACCACAACAACAAAACTAGAACCCATCTAATTGAAAAAAAAAAAGAGGGTCTGGGTTCAGTTAAGTTGTGTGAAAATGGCATAAGTGTATAAGGAAAATATTTTTTGTACTGTTAATGGTGCTCATGTAGACAGCATGACTACCTCTCATGCACTTTTTAAATACAAGTGCATTTGAGGATCAACTTAAGTTTTTTATTCCATCCTCACCTTCACTTGATCTTATGATGATATTTTTTCTTATGATTATTTATCAAGACTAAACTGCTTTTACAGGTGCCAGAGATGAAACTTTGGTTGACACTTTGTGTAAAACAGGTGAATAAATGCTTCTATGAAGTTCATACACGTGTTCTCTAGGCTCACTCTGCCCCCTAGTGGCTGGAGCTGGATGGCCACAGACCCAGTCAGTCTTTGCCACTGTTGGTGCCTTCCTGGGTGGGAAGCATACGTCTCTGATTGCTGGAAAAAAAAATGGTTTGCATATGTATGCCCACCACAGATTTATTGCCAGTATAGCAGCAGCTCTGACACATAGCGTGACATTTTCATTTTGATCCCTCAAAGAGGATAAAGGTCAGAGGTGAAAGCCGAGGTTTAGGTTCAGCTCAGATCCAGTAGAGGAGAAAATATTATCAGTGGTTGGATAGGTGGAGCCTGCTATTGTCATCGATCCTCAACCTCTTTTAATCTGTGTTAATCCTCTGAGTGTCTGTCATCTGCATTATCTCCGCTCCTCTAATCTCAACTCTGACCCAGAATCATTCTTCTCTGGGTCCAGGAAATGACTCTTAAAAACACTGCATGGGGCACCTCCACACAAAGTAATAACAAGACAAGATTGATGAATAATAATAAACATGAATAATAATAAACATATATAGATTTTAAAAAGTGATAAGAACCAATTTGAAAGTCTTACAGTTTAAATTAAACACAGAAAAGGCTGAAAAATCATTATTATTACTACTACTATTATTATAATTATTATTATTATTATTATTTTGTTTAGTAGTAGTTGTACTAGTGGTAGTAGTAGTATGCATTACTATTTAAATCACTTGTCAGTCAGATCAGTAATCAGTCTAAGTTGTCACAGCTATAGGCTGACATCTGCTCAGACATAACATGGGTGCTGTTGGCTGGGACTGGACCAGGAAAATGAAGCCTCAGTGTTACATGTGTTATAGGATACTATAATAGTGGTGACATCTGCTATATTTGAGGCCAACACTTATGAAACCAAGGAGAGGTACGGACACAGAAACTGTGAATGCACCAATCAGATCTGTTGAATCTGTACCTGCACTGATTGTAACCTTATTATTATATCCAGTATTTCCTGGAGCTGCTGCTTGCTGTCAGATGTTAGCCGGCTTGCTGTGTCCAGTCTGAAAACATTGAGGAACCCACCCATTCGTGGGTCAAGAAATGCTTGGCTCCAGGTCTTCCAACAATGCAGGCCATGTTTTCCTTGCTGCTTCTGCTCCTTATCACGTGACACCTGCCCTTGGTATGGATGCACCTGTGGTTAGCATCATGGATGATGTCACAGTCACTACGGCCCCCCCACTTCAGTCTGGCCAGCCTCTTACAGCCTGAGGTCCTCCTACTTGGTGATTCCATAATTAGATTTGATGACGTCCCAAATGGAATCAGCTACCTGGTGCAAAAATCTTAGACATCTTTAAACTCATCACTGCTCTCATTTCCTGTCACCCGACTGCCCTCACCATTATTGTGCATGTTGACAAGAACAGTCTGTGAAACTACAGCAGGACTTTGAGACACAGGAAGTCCTGTGAGAATTTTCAGCATGCATCACTGGCTTCTCAATTGTTGTGTCACCACTTGTCTTGGTTTTATAAAGCAGCTTGACTATCGCCGGACTCTGTAGGATCTCGACAAGTTGGATCATCTCAATTTGAGCCACAAGGGAACAAGACTGTGAAAACAACACATCACTTACAGTTTGTAAACCCCCCTGACAAGTAGGGAGGATCGGACAAAGTAGTCCCAGACAGCCCCCAGATACATATATATCAATCCCCTGTCCCACCCTCTTCAAACCACAGCCATCTTTATACTGGTTCTCACAAATACGAGACCCTCTGTTAAATGAATCTGAATGTTAAATGAGAAGGAGTTCCATCTCAAGTCAAACACAACACAGCTACTCCCAACCGATGAGTCTCTATGCCTTTTAATTTAGAAAAACTTTTTTTGAATTTGTTGTTGTTTGTCTCCTTCTGTCAGTGTGCAGTTCAGAGCCAGAGAACATCCAGGCGGCACCCTATAATCTCAGCAGCCTACTGGTGACGTGGGAGCGGCCCCGGGCGGTTTACGATGCCAGCATCGAGAAATACTCTGTCAGCTACAGATTGGCCAATGCAGAAAATGTCTCCCCCACTGTGTACTTGACTGACGGAGACCAGGATGTGGTGAGAGAGAGAGTCTGCACGTTCTATAAGGATTTCCTTACTGTACTTTGTAATGCATTCAAAGCCATCGTGTCTACAACCTCTGTCAGGCCAGAATTGGCAGCCGTCACCAATATGCTCAGTGAAAATCTAAATGAATATCAAACTGAGCAGGTAAACATTGATCATAGAGCCACACAAAATTTTACACCATTCAAACAGCCATAGACTAACAATAACATGTTGAGCTGACTCTAAACCAGACATTTCTGTCCTGCTAGTTTCTGTGTAAACCATCCACCACTTTATTAAAATCCAGAGCTCAGAGAAATCACTAGATGCAAATATCTCATCAGAAAGTCTGTGAATTCAGCCTAAAACTAATGGTGTACTTTGTAAAACTAGTTGAAGTATATGCACTATACTTTGCAGCTAATGTCATTCTGTCTTCCACCACCAGGGAGCGATACTTGATGACCTATTAGCCAACACCAGCTACGCGATCGAGGTGGTGGCAGTCTGCACCAATGGTCTGTACGGACGTGTGAGTGACCTGGTGACGGTCGTCATGCCCGTCGACGACCCTGGTAAGAGCGACCGTGCCCAAGAATGAGCGTAGAGTTCGGCAGATGAATCATACAGAAAAGTCTCGTTCCCTCTTATTTCTTCTTTTTTGAGATACGTAAAACCAGTTCTCTGGCTTTTTAGAGCAGAGCAGTGGCTTTAAAACTGAGGGAAGGAACACTAAATCCATGGAAGCCCATTACAGACAGGAAAACACAAGGATGAAACATTGGCAACATGTTTACATCTCATAATTTCATCCAATTTGGATTCATAATTGCAACTTAAAATTGCAAATAGTGAAATGAAGTGAAATTCTGACTGAATAAGTAAACTAACTTTTTTTTTGTCAGATATGGGTTTCCAAATTAAACAACAGTGATTCCAGATAACAAAAGTCTTTTAACCTCACCACTACACTCACAAGCCTTATACCCTCAGTGGGAAAATGAAGATTTGAATTCAAAGGAAATGTTTCTTGTCGGCCATCTGATCCAAAAGCGGATCATTTTCACCCTGTGCACCCAGTACAGAGCCTGGCTCAGCACAAAGACTGTAGACATGTAGAAGCCTATAATAATATCAAGTGAAAAATAAACCTTTTACCAATTTTTAATTTTATTTTACAGGCTAAACTTTCAGGACAGATTACTGGTATAAGTTCATGTTAATGGTGCAGTAAATTCACTTCTACTTATTTGACTTATTTTATCACCAATCACATTTGTTTTCTTTTAGAAACATTTCAATCCTTCCACTCATCCTCCCACTGAACCCCGAATGAGACAACTGATCTTTTCTTTCTTTTTTCCATCCTCTTTATTTCACACTTCACCCTCCCTGCCCTTCACTCTGGGGTATATATTTGGTGTTTTGTGAGGATCTAATCACACACACACACACATGCAGTGCTGTTGTTTTACTTGTCCTTTTTCTGTTTTTCACTGTTTCTCTGTGTACTCTTTAAATCTTTATATATTTCTATATTTCTAAGATGAAAGAACACGCTTGGTGAGGGGTCAAGGGGTCATTTCCTGTGTCCCTTCATGTCACATGAAAGACAAAGTGGCCATCTTTGTTTTGTTTTCATTATGTGGCGTCCGTTCCTTCTGCCTCTCACAGTAAGAGAAATGTTTGCATGTGTGCAGCAGCATTTTGTTGTAACATGGATTGGAATGGTAATCGTAGTAACTTTGTATTTCAACTGAACTTTATATTAAATAAACTAATATGTCTTGTTACAAAGGAAAACAATCCCCTGCATCCTATTTCAGTGTCAGCTTGCATGAATGAATGATATTCTGCAACATCTAGTAGATTTACCTGACAGAGTATTTAGTGACATCACTGTCTGCACCACGTTGGCTAAGCTAACATCATCGTCCCATCGGCTTTTGCAATTTAGATTGGTCGGTGCCACGACAGCTCGGCTAGCTTAACATCAATGCTAGCTAGGTTTGTTATTATTATCCAATTAAACTGGCAGCTGATCAGTTGATTTAAATTACAGTTTATGTGTGCTTTTCTTTTGGTTTCTGACAGCAGTTATTAGAATTCTTTTAGCAGAGGCAAGCAAGTTATTTATTACTTAACAGTCTTATTTGAGGATTACATCTGGGTTACATTATTACATTATTTTCAGGTGTAGGCGTGATATAATGGTGGGCAACAAAAGTGCAAATTGAATTTTATAACTAAGAAAAAACTAAATTGAGGTGATTGGATATACTAAGATTCATTTTGTTTTGCTTATATTATGAGGTGATTAAATGCTTTTTGCATCAATCAAAACAATTTTAGAAAGTAACTGAAGATTGTTGACTTTATCAAATATTTGTTTTTGATTTATGATGAGTCAAGTCATCTATAAAATATAAATTCCAGAAGCAATTCTGAATGACCATCACTATTAACTTCTGCCCAGATTTATTATGTCAAATAATTTATTCAAAAATTATGTGAAATACAGAAAATCATTTTTTTGAAGCTGTAATATTAGCTGTATTAACAGTTCATTATAAAAGCTAGAATCAATTTTGTTGATTGATTAATCAATTAACCAACTAATAAGTTGAACACTAAATCAAGTGTTTCATGAGGTGCTTTTTTGAGAACCAAATAGCTCAACAAGAGCTTTCCCCTGATAGATTAGCGTTTGTTTTAGCCTCTTACGGCCTTTAGCACAGAGTCATCTCCCCCAAAAACCCAGTTCATTAAACTTGTAAAACCTTATCTCATGCTTCACAAACCAGTTTGATCTGGTCTCCATGATGTGTGACTTAGCCTCAGACAGGTAAGCGCCACACCACCACCTGCCCCCTGCCGTGCCCACTGTGTGCTTTGCTTCTGAGCGCGACCAACACATGTGGCATTTGCAAATAAGTCTTTTTGTGAGCTTGTTTTATCCCATTTAGGTGACAGACGAGTGGAATTTGAATACCAAAATGATTAGACAATCGGAAGAAAGAAATTAGTTCAGATTCCTGTTCTTGGCTCGTCTGGTTATAAAGGAGGATGAAACAGAAAAGTGATTAATTGCAAATGCTGTTTGTTCCAGATGTTCTTTGTTTGCTTGTGTCTTTGAGGGAGTCTATGCATGAAAGTCCAAATATGTCTGATATGTTGCATGCGGGTGTTTGTCACCATTTGGTCTTGTGTTCATCATTAAGCCAACAAACTGCTTGAGGTGGTGTGTTCAACCTTTCCCTTTTTCCTTTTTCTCCTACTGTCATTTCACACATTTACATCATCAAGAGCAACATATTCACATCCAAATTGAATGGATTATTATTAAGGTTTTTTAGGTTCAATGTACCTTCTTTTCATTTTGCTGAAAAATCCAGAAACACAATGTCTCAGGTTTTGTTTTCACCTCTGTGATGCTCTCATCACACTTTTCAAATCGTTTTACCCTTTGTGACATGTCTCTGCTTTTTAGCAATGGTTTTTATACATTTTCAGGAAATTAACCTCAATACAACTCAGATAAATTGAAAGATCAAAATATGTGTTGAATTATGTATTCCACGAGTTTGCAGTCATTTTAGTCATGTTTTGAATTACTTTGTATAACTAATGATGCAACCTTCGCCTTTTCTCAGAAAATGCACCGGACCCAGAGTCTGATGAATTTAACGCTGAGGTAAGGAAGCCTATTATGTTTCTTCGTTTATTTTCCCACTTAGAACCATCACTATTATTTATACAAACCTTTCACTCGCCAACAGAGCAACTATGACCCTGATCTGTCTTGGAATGAACCAGTCCAAACTGAAGATTATGATCTGGCCTGGATTCCTACAAAATCACCAGGGACCACAACGTCCGCACCACCTCTTTTACCTCTACCTGGCATCAGAACCACAGCAAGAGAATCTGGATGGAGGGAAACCACCACTGATCCAGTTACCCCGGTAAGATCCACCCAGCACAGTCAAGTCAGGAGCCATTCTGAAGAGACGGCAAGCCGCAGGCCCTCGACGCAGCCACCAGATACCAGAGGCAGTGCTGACTTCAATGTCAATGCTCCCTTTTACTCCACAACAACAACCAAGGAAGTCTTCATTTCCACATCCACTACTTCTTCATATTCCAGTACAAAGACAGGTGGTGTTTTTGGAGGTATCAGTCCAAAAGACTCCTCTGAAAAAACAAAAGGCAGTGTTAGTTCTACTGCTCCTACGTTCACCAAAGCAAAGACAAATGGTGGTAAAAGTATTTCTTCACACAGCACCACCACGACCAGACTGAGGTCTGGCACCAGCTACATGAGCAGCACAACACCGTCTTCCTTCATCCAGGGCCGGACCGTCAAAGGAGTTGTGCACGCCGCAAAAGAAGACACCACCACTGATGGAGGTGTGTCTGCTGGACCCGGACGTCTTCCAGAGATCCAGACAGAAAGTTCGACCTTCCAACCTTCCTCCTCGGGCGAAGCTCTTCCGCATACGCGCACAAGTCCCAGCATGCCTCATTTGTCATCTACAACGACCTCTGTCCGGTTGAGTGGCGTTCTCTTGCAGACCACACAGCCGCTGTCCAACGGTGAGCGCCCCCCTGTCCTCCCTCCCTCTTCTTCCTCCTCCTCCTTCGCCTCCTCCCCTCTGTGTGACACTGCGGACCCAAGCACTGCCCCCTCCACTTGCCTGCATGACCCTCCGTCCTCTTGGCCTGTGTTGTCTGCCTCTGCATCGGACTCCCAGCATGCCGCTACCGCGCCGCTGTCTAGCAAAGACCCGGCTTCTCCTTCAACCCCCACACTCTCCGCTTCCACCCTGCCTCACCTCCCTCACTCCTCGCACCCCCTGTCTGGTCGGGAGACTGACCTCGTCTTCCCTGGTGTTACATCCGATGATAATGATAGCGATGGTGAATTGTTGTCTGGGTCTGGGTCTTCGCCTACGGTGGTCACTTCAGGTGACTCAGTATTTAGCGGTACCCCTCCTCTTCAAATGGTGCTGGATCCGTCCAGCACCACCGTCGCTGCAGAGTCATCTGAATCCTCCTGGGATCCATCACTCTCAACAGTCTCTCGGTCTCTCAGCCCCACCCTCCAGCCTTCAGTTATCCTCTCTAGTGACTTCACCATTTCTGGTTCAACTCCAGGCTTATCCCGCTCTTTTTCGGTTGGGTTTGAGGACTCGAGGTACGCCATGGGGAGCACAATAGAGTCTTTCCTCCCCGAGGTCAGCGGTGATGGGTTTTCGTTAGCTAGCAATGTGGACCCCATATGTGGCTGTTCTCTTGAGCCGTCAGTGTCCTCGTCCTGGTTGCATGCGTCTCCTCATCTACCCCTGCCGTCCTCAGCCTGGGACTCTGCTAGCTTAGAGCTTTACTCTAGTGTGGGCTTCCCTTCACCCTCTGGTGTTGGTATAGACGATCTTCTACACTCTCCGTCCATGCTGGGTTCTGATGGGTTCTCCTTAGACCAGCGTCTACTCTCTCATAGCATTATCTCTCCCTCATCGTCCTCCTCACACTCCCACCTTCTCCAAGCCACCCTTAGTGACCTGCCCGTTTCTGTTGCAGCCACAGCGTCTGGGGTCGGGGATCCCTGGTTCTCGGCATCAGATGTGAACTCCGCCCTACAAACCCCTGCCCCCCCTTCCTCACCCACAGCCCTCCCCTTCACCCCCACCCCAGAAAGACAGGCATTAGACACTAGCAGCAGTGCCTCCGGCTCAGCCGTGTCCCCTGACTTCCAGGAAGGTGTAGATCAGGAGTGGGACAGGGTTCAAACCTCGGGCTCTGGAGAGATTGCGTTACCTTATTCAACCAAAGTCACTAATACGGTTCCCCCATCTACGACCTCTGAGTCTGGCCAGACCCCTGACGATATGGAAGATCACTCTTCAGCTTTCTATTTTGAAAGCGAGAGTGGTAGTGCCATTACCTCGGAGGTAGGAGGCACAGCGACGCCAACCATTCCTGCAGTAACCTCAGCTCCACCCTGGTCGCTGGGTGGGGAGGAAGAGAGCGGCTCGGGGCAAGGTGAAAGCCCGTACGACAACGAGACGTCCTCTGACTTCAGTATCTCCGAACGCACAGAAAGAGAGTCAGAGGAAGAGGAGCCAGTTGCAGGTAAAAAAGCCGTCCGTGTGGGCTAAAATCTGCATTACACCTGCAAAATGCCAAGGGATCAGGAAGAGTTCTGGACACCAAAAAGATGACTAATCCACCATCTATCAACAACAAACTACATTTCATTTTTTCATTTTTGTCTGGGAAAGCGAAAGTGAGAAAATTCATGCATGCAAGGTAAAACATCACCCGTAACCGTCACCAATCAGGACCCCGTAACTTCAATGAATGTACCATCTCTATCTTCATCATCATTTGAGAATCATCAATCATTAATATCAGGTCGTGGGGGGCTGAGAGGTGAGAGAGGCCTGGTAGGGTCACCCTGATGTCAGTCTATCATAGAGCTCAGTATGATACTGCTGCACTGAGTTAAGCCATGAGGGGGCAAAAAAGGCAACTCTCCACTGGTAAAACAAAAAAAAGAAAGTCACCACACGTCTAGATCACATAGATAACATTATTGCTGCATTTTATATAAAAGTGTTGTGCTTTTCTGTTTTTTATTTTCTGTTTTTCTAATCTGTGTTTTTTTTTTTTTTTTTCCTGTATTTATTATCTTTGGGGTTTCTTTTCAATTTGTTCATCACCTTTGAGGTGTTCATTTGGTTACATGTTAGTTGTTGCATGATTCATTGGTCCAGTAGCTAAAAAAAAAATCAAAACCGATCAAGAAGTAGTGACTCTTTTAATTGTTTACTACCATTGGAGTGTTGCCTTTTACCTGTTTTGAGATAAACAAAAAAGTTATTTTTCTGAGGCAGAGCACAAAACTGAGAATCTGTGCAAGAGAAGCACACTTGTTTCCTTAATTCATCCATCTAACTTATAAAAGCTTCAGCCCCTTCAGTACATACCTACTATTCACTACTTTTAATCCCTTTATTATGTTTTTAAGTATGTAAGCGAAACAAATAATCTATATATTATAGTAATTAGGAGTCCAAAGATATTTTGAAAAATGTTATTTGATTAAATTAGAGAGCGTGCATCAAATCTTTAATATGCTGTAGTATAGATGCGTTGTCCCGATGACACATGGTCACTCTATGCCTAAATTATATTGAAAATAGTTTTTACAGGCTTGTGATTGAGTGAGGAAGAGTTATCTAGGCTGCGATTGTGCACACTTGGTAAAAAAAATTGTCATGTATTTAATTAGGATACCAATTAAGTCACACAGTCAACAAAACAGCATTTTCTTTGGCTATGTGTCAATGAACACTGAAATCCTTTCAACTCAACATGTTCACCACCGTGGGTGCTCATCCAGTATAATTAAAGCTCTGTTATATTAAAGTACCTACAATGACGTCCAAAATCCCCAATTCCAATTTGAGAAATGCAGTTTATAACTTTTAGACAAATACAGCAGTCTTCTAATCCCAGATGTTACCCGTCATGGCCACTAGAGTGCAGCAAAGTTCTTTGAAGCTTTAATTTGTTCCCCGCCATCCCCACCTACAATGTGTCTGACTACGCTGCACTACATACAGTCTCTACTATAACTCAAAATCCCCAGTAAATAGAACAATTCATGAATATTTCGACAGTTCTACATTAAAAATCATACAGAGTGTCCAATAATCAGAATAAACTCCTGTCACAGGTTTAGTGGAGCGCTGGACCATGTTTTTTAAAGAACCATACAGGTGGTTTTACATGTTGTGCTTTATTAATAACACATCATGTATACTACAATTTCTATTGCTACTTAATATACTGAGATTGGGAAAGGTAGAACCTTGTCTTGATTTGGTTCTACTTTGCATTATTAACTATAGACCATCCCATCAGTTTGTAGACCAGTTTCCCTCCACACAGGCAGCTCTTATTTGTTAGTTCTATGAAAATCAGCTTGTAAAGATTCAAAGCTTGCTGCAGACAGATAATCCATCACAGTCAACTAAATTTGCCTTAATGTTTTTGTGCAGCTACTTAAAAGTTACATTTTAATACTTGTTTGAAAACTTTTTGAGCTGATGTGTTATTATATCTATTCATTCTCTCAGCAACAGAGCTCATAAATGCTGTGCTTTTGGTCTAGTTTTGGTTGTCGGAGCATCTTTGAAAGCACATTAAGTGGATTATTTCAAAAGAGTCTTTGTGCAACAGCTTTACAACATGTCAAAGACTGAACTTTAACGAATGGAAAATAAAGGGAGTGAATCATTCACTATGACTGTAATAATCTATGTGCAGCAAGTTTCAAGTCTCATAAAGTCTTAAATTCTTTGTCCGCATAGATGGTGTGTGGATCAAGGGCATCATATGTTGCACATATTGTAAAGTCCAGTGAGGCAAATATGTGATGTGTCATTTTGGGCTATATGAATAAAATTGACTTTAATTCTCTTAGAGTTGAACTAAAACAGTAGCTGCCTACATGGTTGGAAATAACTCTAAAAACTTATGGTACTGTTTTGGACAAAAACACTGACGTGGTCCTTTAAAATACAGTCCTAACTTTTGCAGTATATTTCACTATCTGTGCCCCTGACATTCTGATGACCAGATGTCAGTTCATTATTATTTAGTTTAAAATCTTTAGAAGTTTTGTGTCCTTAATTCTCATCAGATCTTCTTTGAGTCACTTTGTCTCTTCAGTGTCTGCACCGGAACAAATAACCTTTTCCCATCTTTTGTCCAAGCCTTTTCTTTTCTTTGCCCATTATCACCATGAGTGTGTCCAGGGTTTTTGAGAGACTGTTGGACTGATGATTGAACGAATGGGTGGGTTTTACTCTGAAGGTGCACAGAGTAGAAAGCGCACAACAGGCCTTTTATCACGTAGTCAACAGGGCTGACCCAGCCATTCATTTTTGTTCAGAAGAGGTAAGTTCTTTGTAACAATCTCCCAGTAAAGGTTAATCCATACTAGTGTTCTCCTTACTGGCTATCAGGTGATAAAGGGAGAATTCAGCAGCAGCAGCTCAGTGAGGTCAGGTTCAATCGTCAGGTTTTCTTTTAGCATTATTCAAAGTTACAATTATGCTGCTTGATTGACTCCAGTTCGATGAATGTGTTCTCGCTTGATCTGTGATGGACTTTTGATTATGAGCCTTTGTGAGTCTCCATGTGTCTTTCAAGTGCTCTGGCAGGTGGTTTGAATGCGACAAGTTTAGTGTTTGTGTCGTAGGTGGGTGAATGTGAATGGTGGTACATCATGTTTCCGTGCTGGGCTGTTAATACAGTTCATGTTTCTTTCTGAAGTAGTTATTTAAGACCTGAGAATGTTGGAGTTTTAGTTTTGCAAACGGTTCAAGAGGGCCAAGCTGCTCTGGAGGCAGAAAGGAGCTCATCAGATTAATTAAAAATCATGTTATGTCCTCCTGTTGTTCCTCATACATTTCCTCATAAAGATTTGATATAGTATGTTGCACATCAAGAGGGCTGGGGACATGCATGTACAATTTGAGGAATACCCCATGAAAATGGACAAGTATTAACAATCCGGGTTAATATTATGAATGTCATTTTCTCCATGGGCCTTTGGATGTAGAGCGTTAAATTATTTTATTCATTAGAAGCCTTTAACTACAAAACCGTCTGTCTGTAATCACATTAGAAACATGATATTTCTTTGCTCTAGATTCCCGGAAACATAAATGCGTCATGGCATTAAATGTGAAGATTGAGTTTTTGATTGAAATTTAGTCTAATTTTCCCATAGATTTCCATTTTTGAATCCAACAAGGTTGCATATTCCAACCCACTCTCACAGCATAATTCCAGTTTATTACAACTCAAGTCTAATTTGGTAGTTTGTGCATAATTTCTACCAGTAATGATAATTATCGTCATTTTACTCACCAAGTGAATAGCTGAGTTTAAGCAACACATTGACATCAGTCTTTCATTCAAGAAATGTGTGTATGTAATCATTCAGGAGGGGCCAATGTAATGTGTTCAAGTCCTTATGTGAAAAGACACTAGATACGTCCGACGACGAGCGTTTTCTTACAAACTGATTTTGAAGCCAAATGAAAAAGGCCACAGATCTAAGAAACTTGAAAAGGGCATTATGACACAGAGCACTCTGCTGTTGAAATGCTACAAACATCATTAATGCCAAGGTCAGTAATGGACAGAAAAATAAGCCATTAACATTCATATTTTCATATTTCATTCTTCTCTTTAAATTGTACGTGTTAATAGTGTACTACAGTGATTCCTAACCTGGAGTACTTTTGCAGTTGCCAGGAGATATTTTGTAAAGATTGAGGAATAGATAACAAAAGAAATTATAACTATATTTAAAAGATATATTTCCATATTGAGTCAGCTGTAATACCTGAACACAATCAGAAAAACAAGGTTGGGCGTCACTGATAAACTGTAAATGTCACTGGCTCTCCCAATTAAGGTTTAATGAATTACATTTCTGTAACCAGAGCAGCTTATCCTCTAAGAGACACATTAATAGTAAACCTCCAGTACGCAGCAGACAATGGCTTTGACCGCTTTTCTACACCCTGCAGCACCTTTAATTTCTATCCTCTTCTGTTCGTTCTCTCCAGATGCCAGTAACAGCAGCCACGAGTCGAGAGTTGGTTCGATCAGGGAAAGAGAGAGGAAGGCTGTGGTTCCCTTGGCTGTCATCTCCACTTTGACCGTCTTCGGCCTGATCGTCCTCATCGGTATCCTCATCTACTGGAGGTCAGTGCTGCTGCCATATTTAAAGCTGCATTTATTTTGATTGTTTTGGCCATTAGAGGGCAGGAAAGGTCCACAGCAGGGCCAACTGAAACACATGATCTATCATCTTATAAAACTGTTACCGTTAAACAAGCTGGTGGATTCCTATTCACACATGCAGCAGACACAGAGCAACATGATCATTCCATTATCAAACAATCACACTTCAGTCAGACAGTTCTTGCCAAGGAATTAACCATTTATTGCAAATGGTTATACAGTCATACAGTTTAGTGGGGAAAGGCTCTGCTGTTTGAGGGAGCTATTTGATTCCCCTTAATAAACACAAACATGGACAGTAAATCTTAACACTATAGTGTTATATTGTCTGTGCAATATGCAGTACGTCACTAGCCGCATAGTTGTGAATGAGCCAGTCATTGTAAAGCATATTGTACACTGTGCATCATTGGCAGTTTAGTCCTAACCTAAGAGAAGTTCATCAGACATTTGGGTAATATGAGCACCTTGAAAATGTGCACTATGGTCAATATATGTTCTTTTTGTTTATTTAAAAGTGTGTATGGTGGTCCATGCGGATTAATGCCGCAGCCACAATCAACCATGCACCTAGTTGACTCCAGCAGAGGACTTCTCTGTGCCCCATCAAAACCTGTAACCCCCTTCTCTGTGTTGTCCCTCAGGGATGCTAAAAGGGCCCTTAAGGATGTATCCAAATCCCACACTTTTCTTTGCATTTATCTATAGAAATCCATTAAATATCACCAAAAAAGATGGCGCGTTGAGTCACCACCTCCTCAATGAACTGTCAATGTAATCCTTGAAAGTCCTGCAGCAACATCCTGTCTTCATCATTGACTTCTTGACTGTATAGGTGTGAGTAGTCAGTACAGTATTTTTCAGAATCCACACAGCTCCTCCATTTTTGGAGCCCCCTGTCCTTCAACCCCATCATGTGTCATGTAATATGGGAAGGGGGGGTAGAGACTTAAGCCACAAGACTGGGAAGCTGAATCTCCTCGCACACAGGCTCAGTCTTGATCTTGTGTTGTTCTGAGTGTTTTTGTTTGTGTGCGTGTGTACTTGTGTGTGTGTGTGTGTGTGTTTGCTCACCAGCAGCCCCTTCACAAACAATACCTCCTGTGTTGTGCTGCTGATGCGGCTGCTGGCGGACTGAATGAAGGCTTTCAGCCGTCAGCGCCGCTCGCTTTTGACAGCAGTGTTTTTGATTTCTCTAGGTTGACCTTGAGAGATGCTGTTTTTCGTTTTTCATTTCAGACGTACACTACCGCTCAAAAGTTTGGGGTCACCTAGAAAATTTCATGTTTTCCATGGAAACTCACACTTTAATTCATCAAATGAGTTACAAAATGAATAGAAAATATAGTCAAGACATTGACAAGGTTAGAAATGATTTTTTTTTACTTGACATAATAATTTCATCCTTCAAACTTTGCTTGCGGTAAAGAATCCTCCATATGCAGCAATTACAGCCTGGCAGACCTTTGGCATTCCAGCCTTCGATTTGTTGCAGTTATCTGAAAAAAACTCACCCTCTGCTTCCTTAAGCACAAGTTTAATTGGTTTGATGGGAACTTTATATGCACCATATGGTCAAGCCAATCCCACAACAGCTCAATAGGGCTGAGAGCTGGTGACTGCACTGGCCACTCATTTATAGACGGAATACCAGCTGACTGCTTCCTCCCTATGAAGTTCTTGCATAGGTCAGAGCTATGCTTTGGGGTCATTGACCCTTTGGAGGAGGAAACTGGCTCCAATCAAGCGCCGTCCACAGGGTATGACATGGCGTTGAAAAATGTAACGACAGCCCTTCTTATTCAAGATCCCTTTTACCCTGTACAAATCTCCCTCTGTAGCAGCACCAAAGCAGCCACAGGCCATCACTTTTCCTCCACCATGCTTGACACATAGCGTCAAGCACTCCTCTCAAATGCTCTTCTTTGTGATTCAAACACCTCGACCTTAGATTTGTGTGTTTGTAACACTTTTACCAATCTGCCTCTGTCCAAAGTCTGTGTTCTTAATCTTTGTTGGCCAGCATCAAATGGCTTTTTCCTCTTTACTCTGTCTAGAAGGCCGGCATCCTGGAGTCACCTCTTCACTGTGAATGTCGAGGCTGGTGTTTTGCGGGTACAGTTTAATGAAGTTGCCATTTGAGGACCGGTGAGGTTTCTCACACTAGAGACTCCTGACGTGCTTGTCGTCTCACTCAGTCGAGCATCGGGGCCTCCCCTGTGTGAAGGGAGCAGTACAGTGTTGTATGAGATCTTCAGTGTCAATTTCTCACACAGTATAGACTTAATTTCTCAGAAAAAGACTAGACTAATGAGTCTCAGAAGAAAGTTCTTTTTTTTCGGACCATTTTGAGGCTGTAATCAAACCCACAAGTGCTGATGCCCCAGGGGCTCAACTTGCCAAAGAACGCAAATTTTATTGCTTCTTTACTCAGTTATTAGCTGTGCTAACATTAGAGCACCAGAGTTTTGATCAATTATCCATTTAACGCAATAAACTTGGATCCACTAACAATATGCTCCATTAGAATAGAGGAGTTATGGTTGCTGAAGAAGGGCCTCCATACACGTATGGAGTTAGCAGTTTCCTGCTGATAAGTCATTTATCGCACTGACAATGTCTTGGCTTTATTGCTGATCAATTTGATGTTTTTTCTGTTTCTTTAGAAAATAAGGAAGTGAGTGCTGGTGTATGAAATACTAGATTTGAATCAAACAAAAGTGTCTTTAAGAATAGTTTAGTATTTTTTATGCCTATTTAGGGCAAAAATCCAAAAGTTTATTTTCTTGTTCTTATCTTCTTCTTACCCTCTTGTGCTGCCCACTTAGACCGTGAAATAACCAACTTCAGAAATCCGATCAAGGACACACTGTCAAGTGCTGTGTAAACACTTTTAGTCATATTTTTCACATACTGTTTTCACATCTGCCGCGCCGGAGACTCATCATATTGTTCTTGTTTTGGGCCCTGCTTGTTGTTGTATCTCCAAGATTGAGCAGTGCTAAGCTGGTAATAATCTGAGGAGCAGGGGGATTAATCCTCGGGGAAGGATGTACCTTGGCTGCAGCACTGCGAGCGTCCACCCAGCTGCGAGCGTCCAGAGAGGGTCGGGGGATAGAAAAGGACATCCGCCTGATTATGTCAGACAGAAGGAATCGTGTCAGCGTCTTGTAGGACGAGCGGCAGGAGGCCAAACCGCTCTAATCCTGCTGGTGTTGTGTCCTTTTTCACTCCCTCCTGACAACGCAGTGCTCATTTGGATACTGCTGTTGTGCATTTGAGGTCAAGCAGTTTAAGCAGATTTTGGTCGACTTTACAAGTTTACGACAAGCTGAGAGATGCACAGCAAATTAGCATGTAGTTAGATAGTTTTTGAAGGCATCTGATCAGTTCCAACTTAATCTGTGCATCTTTTTATAGGAGTTCAGGACCATGAAAAAGATTTTTAAAAAAAAGAAATCGAACAACAGCAAAATCAAGATGTTCATCAGTCTCCAGTCAAAATGTTACCTCTAGATATGTCACATCAGATACATTTTCAATTCTTTGCACCTGCAGACAAACTTCCTCAATACAGATAATGAATGTGCTCAGTGCCAGAAACAGCAGAAAATATAAGACTGTGTGCAAGTTTTAATGAGCAACGGCTGTTTTTCTATTTTAGGTTGAAGTTCTTGTTGAGGTCCTTACATCCTGCACTAATATAATCCGATTACGTAGTTTCAGTCTCTGTAGATAAAGAAGTAAAACACATCAAGTGTGTGTGTGTGTGTGTGTGTGTGTGTGTGTGTGTGTGTGTGTGTGTGTGTGTGTGTGTGTGTGTGTGTGTGTGTGTGTGTGTGTGTGTGTGTGTGTGTGTGTGTGTGCGTGCGTGCATGATCGCTGAAGTCTGTAAATATAAAGTTTATTATTTGTGGGACAGATTTAGAAAATTCAGCTTTATGTCAATTTTTGGATGTTTTTTGGATGCTGCTGCAGGGATTTTATTGATACATGTAACATTTTTTTCTCTGATGTTCTTATGAATACTATAAGACACTCACATACTTATAAATACTTATATTTTGAAGTGATAATTTTGCCTTTTTTTCATTGTCCTGCCATTTGTTTTTTATGTAGCTATTTGTGTATTTAACAGGGACAGTGCACATCAACAGGCACTGCTGTAAATGCAAAAGTTAGTTAACTAACTTAGTTGGTTAACTAAAATGATATTTTTCTGGACGGATGATTGAAGAATGTGAGAAAATCAAACAGTTATACACACAGAGCAACAGTAGTAAGGAATTGTTAATATTAGTAAAGATAGCATTTATTCACGAGAAGCTCTATGTAAAAGGTCCTTTATTCCTATTAGTTACACAGAAATATAACCTTTGATATGCAAGTAATATATATTTATACAGGTCTAAATGTCTGAGCGACTCAACAGTCATCAGACTCACTGAGAGAATAACTGTTTATGTTCTCTCCAAAACGCGTCTGTAATCCCAGAGCTCAACGCTTTTACTGTTTTTTTTTTTTCCTGTTTGTGATAATCCCTGATGCCCATTTCTGGCCGAGACAACGCAGGTTCATCAGAGAAGATCTCATCCGTTTAAAAACTTGTCAAGGATTAACAGAACATCTTTTTTGCTGTGTTTATGGGAAGATTACCGTGTATTCTCCTAAATCTGGGCCAGCGCAGACTCACATGAAAACAAAAGCATTTTCTGCCATTCAGTTGATTCAGTACATACATACATACAAATACTTTAATGGATTCTAACATTTCTATTGGTTTTCAGTGTGTGATGATAATAGTTGGTATCTATATATTTATGTAAAACACCAAACAATGTTTTCAGTGTTGAAATTATCCATTTCATTCTCTATTCAATTCTGTTTAGAAAAGTTAATGATAGTTTTTACATGACAATACATTTTCATGTTCACTCTGGTGTGTGTGTTTTCTCCCGCAGGACCTGTTTTCAGACGGCTCATTTCTACATTGCCGACAGCTCATCACCCAGAGTCATTGCTGCACCGTCCATGGCTGTATTAACATCTGGTAACACACACACACACACACACACGCACACAAACATATTCACATGACAGACATAATAGCCAAGTCAAGAGTTTTATTTACGCAGCCCAAAATCTCTAATTTACCTCAAAGAGCTTTACAATCCTTACAACATGCAACATTTCCTATCATTAAACTAAATTCAGGTAAGGAAAAACTCCACAAAAAACCTTTTAAGGTAATAATCTGCAGGAAGAGTAATACTTTCTCCAGCCCCCAACAGTAACCTTAAAACCAAGTCTACACCCTCAAGCAGCCCTTTGAAGAAGTGAAGACCAGAAAAAATGTCCTCACTTTCCAAAATGTCAACTTTCAAAAACTAGCCAAGATTTCCTAAGTAGGTCTGAAACTTCACCACTTTCAAGTTTGAAAAATGTCATTTTTTGTCTTAACTGTCTTACTTACCAAAAATGCCCTTACTCTATGGAGAGGTTCTCACTTTCCTAATATGCCAAATGTTCCAAAAATGTGGCCACAACATGAGCACACGGGGAGGTTTACCTTTTCATGATCCCTGTCCATCAATATTCAGACTCCTTAATATAACTCAGTAACACGACGCAATAATACAATAATACAATACAAATAGTATTCTCCTCCTCCTCCTCCTTCTTTTTCTCCTGTTCAGTGTTGTTTCCTTTTTATCTTCCAGACAAGCAAACGAGTTTTCCAGTGAAGGAGTTTGTCAAACACGTGGCCGAGCTTCACAACACGCAGGGCTTTCAACGAGAGTTTGAGGTACAAAGACCCGGTTTTCCACTTAAATTAAAATGCATAATGATGTTGTAAATGATTTTATTTAAACTTTGACTGTGACGTGTGTTTTTTTGGGGGTTGTGTCTGTTGTCACAATGTTGTCTGCACGCTGCATGATGAGCCGTGATGATGTGACTGGGCACACTTGGACAAATGGCTGCAACAATTTGTGAATATTTCAGATTCCCTGGTCATAATTACCAGGGATTCATTCATTCATTTCAACAATAATAGCAATAATAATAATTATAATTTACAGTTTATTCACGTGTTACATAATCATCAGTTGGAGGCAAATGTTGCAGCCCTGGTTCATCTCTTCGTGAGGAGCTTTCATCCATTCATGTGGCCAGCCCGCCAGGTGTCTTTTAGCTGCCGACTATCAGCAGAACAAAGAGTCAATGGGCTTCAGAGCTTAAAGGCAACATGACTGATGAGTCACTTAATGAATTAAAGCTCCACTTTGTTTTGTTCTGACACTGCCACTAAAGGAAACTCAACTCAAATGCCACCACATTGGTATGGCTTGGCACGACTCTAGTTATTTTTGGTTATTTTTTTGTTTTCCTCTGCAGATAGTACCCCTCGTCGTAGACTGCACACCACATGAAACAAACACAAAGGAACAATGCTGCTTTTATTCACTTACAAACTGTAACCTACATTTACTTTTAACCTGTACATTTACTGCTAAAATCTGTCAGCTTCCCTGCTAACCCCTCCCTCAGGCCAGATTCACTGTCATTCTCTGCAGCTCTCTCACTCGTTCAACCACACACTGGCTACATACAAACTGTACGCACTGCCCTAATCCTTAATGGGCACTGCTTTATTTTTTGTTTTTGATATGTCCACACCTCATGAATTGATGACAGTGTTTTTTTTAAATCTGGGTCAAGTGATTAAAAAAATTTCTGTCACTATTGATGGTAGATTTGCAGATTTGTGCAGGATGTCTCATGACGCACAAGTCGACGATTCTTGTGATGATTCCCTCTGACTGATCAGCAGTCTGCAGTGTTTTCACGTCACCTTTTAGTATCAGCTCAGCTCACTTGGAACCTCAACAGAGGTGATACCAAGAAAAGCGCCAGGTATCAGGTATTATCCACAACTTTTGCTGATGGAAAACAAGTAGAGTGGACAATCAGATGTAGAAGATTTTCTCTAAAAAGTAAAGAAGTAAGGAAGACAGACTTAAAAACACCCCTAAAGATGTCATCAGTCCCCCAAACTGTCCTCATTTTACAAAAATACATTCTGGTAATCAAACTAAAAGTACTGCCCTTGAAGACTGAGGTTTTCTTGATTTCAAATCTACTGACAAATCTATTATTTCTTTTTCATGATTTTCTATTTTAATTGTTTAGTTTGTAAAATATCACATAATACAGACAAATTCCCATCACAATTTTCCAGAGCCAAGTGTCTTCAAATGGCTCAATTAGTAGGCAAACCCCCCCCAAAATATCCCATGTACAATGATTGAAAACAGAGAAAAGCAGAAAATCCTCCCAATTTTGATTATTTTATCTTTTAAAAATTACTTAAACAATAAATTGATTTGATTTTGATTTTTCACAGACTAATTTATCATTTGAACAATTGTGGTACCTATTCCAAAGAACTCCTCATGTCTAAAAGGTAAAACGAGGCTGGACAACATCTTATATTTCTTTATAGTGACTGTAAATGTTAACCCCAAAAACCTGAAATACAGAGGTGGTGAATAAGCCCCCGAAATTCCCAGAATGCAGCGTGGCATGCCCATTGATTTTTCATAATTTTTTAATAATGAAATCCTTTTTTAGATGAATTAGAACTTTGAATTAACTAATCCTTGTTTTATTTGGGTTGATTTCCCCTTTGTGTTGGCAGTAGCATGAGTCGTATTGTGAGATAAATTAGTTGTTTTCTGTGTTGTCTTGTAATTTGTATTTTTGCACCTCTTTGGTTGACTGTGTTGTCACGGAAACATCCTGGCTGCCTGCCGCTTCCTCACCCTCATCATTAGATACTGAAGGAGAGTTACGAGGTAAGACATTCTCCTCCTGGTGTCTTTAGTTACAGATGGACGCTGCTGCACTCGTAGCTGTGCTTTTGTCTTGTCTTGTGCAATGCAAAATGTTTTTGTTAATGTGGAGATATGGATGTAAAAAGCACGGTTGCTGTTTGACGCCGGTGGAAGAAGTCATGGATGTATTAAACGAAATGGATACCAGACTCCAAAATGGCACCCAATCTTTATGAAGTTGCCCATCTGGCACATGAGCCAAAAAAGTTTTGCTTTGGTGTTCCATAAACTACAGATGTCTTGCATAACTTATTGTCTTGTCTTGATTTATTCTTTGGTCATATAGTTCCTGATTTAAGTCCAAATTTTGTCATTTTAGACTGTATTTTGATTAGAAAACATTTAACATTTCCGAGGTTAAGCTTCTTTTGTTCAATAAAAAGTGGTTTTGTTGGAAAACCTATTTGTTTTGCGTAAAGTAAGGTATCGTAAAGTAGTGCTGAAACTGCTTGATACTGAAACTAAGATATCATATTGCAAACAGTATCTGATATTTTCAATTGACACCAACCCTAATTGACAAGTCATACTTTATCTTCTGTGAAATATAAATGTAAAAATGGAACCATAACACCAGCTGTCAAATAGCATGCTAAAATAAATTTAGTGGAAGAGAATTTAACTAATCAAGACCTCTAAACTGTACAGAAGTATGTAGTTCATTGTGTGTGTGTGTGTGTGTGTGTGTTTGTGTTTGTGTGTGTGTTCAGGAGGTTCAGGAATGCACAGTGGACATGGAGATGACAACTGACTGCTCCAGTCATCCTGACAACAAGACTAAGAACAGATACAGCAACATCCTGGCCTGTGAGTACGAGACAGCTTTATTAAGAAGACATATTTTTATTTCAATACCTGAACACAAATATGCTGCCCCACATTTTTCACTTTTTTGACTGAATTTAGGTTAAGGTTTGAGACTGTAAAATATGCTAGTGTTTTAAGTGGTGAATGTCAGACATCGTCACCGTAAGTGTTTTTTAGCTCCCAATGTTTTAATGTATTATATAAGAGATAGATATCACTTTGTGGGTCTAATACAGAGAGAGCTCCAGGATGTGCTTAGCATAACTTAGCAAGACTCCTTAAAACAGATTTGTGTCTGTGCAATCTTATTATTATTGACAATATGTACCATACAGAATATCACCAAACAAAGTGAATATAATAATAATAATAACTTTATTTGTATAACACCTTTAAAAAGTGCTTTGACAGACGATGCAAAACACAATACTCAAGGAGCAATACAACTGAACTGAGCTGAGCATCGAGGCCAAAAAAAAGCAAGGATTACAATGAGTTTAGAACAAAAGAAAAAAGAAAAAGACAAAAGCAGGAGAAGAGATAGAAGACATTAGAGCACTGAAAAGTGCAAATAATGTAATGTAATCAATGTACCTTGGGGCCAGACCCATATATGCTTTAAATGTGATCTTAAAATCAAGTTGTTCAGTTGAAGAAAGCTTTGAGCCATCCAACACTTGACATCATTTAGACAATCGAAAAACAGCAGTGAGGCTTTTTGGATCATCAGGCCTAGAGAGAAGGTATATCAGTGTGTCATCTGCGTAGCAGTGAAAGAAGACATTGGATGATTTGACCAAGTGGAAGTGTGTAGATGGGAAAATAAAATTGGAACCTAGAATTTAGCCTTGCAGTACATCACAGCTAATACAAGTTTTAGAAGAAGAGTAAATACTTATGGTGACCAAGTAGGTTCTGTTGAAGACGTAAAAGTGCTGTGTCTTTGATACCAACACAGGTTTTAAGACGGTCAATTAAAATGGTATGATCTACTTTGTCAAAGGCTGCACTTAGATTTAGAATGAGAATTCTAAATTTCAAAGTTTCATTAAGAATTGAAATTGCACTCTCGCCCCTGTCAGCTGCTAAAAGAAGATCGTTGGTTACCTTGAGGAGGGCTGTTTCTGTGCAGTGTAAAGCTCTAAAACCTGGTTGAAATTTCCCAAATATATCTGGGCCCAACTGTGTAAATAACATCTTTAAGACATTTAGTGGGAATGGTATCAAGACTGCACGTGACACATTTCATGCTGGATATGATTTCAGTTAGAAAGGGCAGTGGGTCAAAGTTGCTAAAATAATTATGAACGTCTTGACTGACATGTAAAACAATGCCTGATTGTTGTCCAAAAACTATTAAAAAAAAAACACTAAGCACCAAATGTGTATTAATCTGCTGCTAGAAATAGTCCCCAAACAAATGTTCTATTTCCTGCTGTTTGAGTTATGTTTGCCAAAAACTACAGTGTCCAGTTGTTTTAGAAAATTATTGAGCCTTTTTTTTTTTTTAAATGAAACTATATATAACTTATATATAAGGTGCTATCATCAGTAGGAACTAATGGGCTTGCAGCGACGAAAGTTAGGTCAGAAAGTATTAGGAGATGGAGTAACCCGTTATGTTATCTTTTCACGGGATTTGTTGACAGTGAGAAAAAATATAAAATAACCCCACACCTATGCTTAATTAAAGAAGAAAATCATGTGTTTTCCATATTAATCTGATCATGTGTTGCTGTATTTATTTATTTTTGTCTTTGACCCTTAGATGACCACAGCCGGGTGCGACTCTCGCCAAGGGCTGACAAAGACGGAAAGACGAGGGATTACATCAATGCGAACTTTGTTGATGTAAGGAAATCTGTTTCAACTTGTTTTTCAGTTTAATTTCCACGCTCTTCACAAACTGAGGCCTTCATCTTCACCCTGAGCCTGGTAACTGCGTATTGAATCTGTCAAACACACAAACAAAACTTATTTTAATTTCATTAATTTTATTCTCACTTTTCTTTCTGTCTTCTTAAACCAAAGTCAGTACGCCCCCCTTCATAATTCTAAACGTATTCATTAGACAGGCTGTTGAGACCTGCAAGCCTCTCCATTATGCATTAAAATCTAATTTACAGCATCTTGTCGTTTTGTGAAAGGCACAGATGACACAAAAAAAAAACCCAGCAACAGTCACGGCCTCTCTGAAGAACCAACGTACAGGTTACAAAGTTGGTAAAAGCATGTTGAGGATCTCTCAAGCTCACACTTTTGTCTGCCTCTCATAGTATGAAGGCAACTCCACGCTGTCAGTCATGTGAAGGTTATTAAACTATTAAGTGAGTGATTGAATGCTGCCCTCTGCTGAGAACATGTAACACATTCATTCCTGCGGGGTCCCTGTGCGGTTTTCTTTTAAACAAACAAAAGCTTGTGTTTAACGTTACATTCACTGCTACTCGCTAATGTGAATGTGTGAATCCTTGAGCTGTTGAATGTATTCCCTACCACGTAAAACCTTTGCAAAGCAGAGGTTTTTTAAAATACTTATTTTGAAGCCTGCATTGTTTACAGCCATGTTTACTAGCAAGCAGTCTTCTTCGTCTCTGCCTTTGCTGACACATTGCAATATATCATGGTGTGCTACTGCCACATGTAGATTGGTGGAATACTGCCACACCAGTGGTAGGACTGTATATCGTGTATTCCCTTCAGCCTCACTACTAGCCATGAATGTATGAAGAATGCATTGTTGGGCGCATTGAGCATGCACACTTGTATCTCGGGTCCGCAGAGCCAGCTAGCCCTCCGCTAGACCTTCCAAATGTTATCTGACCAAATGGATCAAATTGTGATGGTGAAACGAATCAATTCGCAGGGGTTGTGACTTTTAAAAAAAAAAAAAAAAAAGTATCCGCTGATTTCTAGTCGTCTCTTTCACAATGTAAGTCTATGGAAAAAAAGTCAATGGCGTCACGTCACAGAGGCCATTGTTATAATTACAAGGATCGCATCATTCTCATTCTTATACATCCATGGTTTGGCCACTATTTAAAATTGGCTTCAAAGCCCCGCGCACTTCCTGGGGGCCTCTTACTAACCAGCTAAACTAAGATGGTGACCATGGTCAACTTCATGCCAGCTAAACGTCAGCATTCTCATTGTAAGCGTGTTAGCGTGCTGGACTTAGCTTTTAGCTAAAGCACCACTATGTTTAAAGTACAGCCTCACAAGCTCAAGCTAAGGTGCTTTTTGATTTTGTAAATAAGAGTTTTTTGTATCTTGTGTTCTTGAGATTTAAGCAGGTTTTTAAACACTGACGCAGCTGCTGTGTATTCCCTCAGGGTTTCAAGAAGTCGCGGGCGTACATCGCCGCTCAGGGTCCCCTGAGATCGAGCACAGAGGACTTCTGGAGGATGGTTTGGGAGCAAAAAATCAGTGTCATCGTCATGATCACCAACCTGGTGGAGAAAGGAAGGGTATGCACATTAAATAATCTTTTAATCCTTACTCACAAAATTTTAAATCTATGTAAATGTGAGTGAAAAAGTGAAAAGTTGGCAAAGAATTTGGCATGTTAATGCTGGAAGACTGTTTTATTTTTCAGGTTAAGGAAAGGCAAACTTGTTTTCACATCTGAATTTGAATCAAGTCTTCATTTTTATTCACATCTACATTTTCATCAGGATTCATAATATCTGATGTGTTCACTGTGTCCTCAGAGGAAGTGTGATCAGTACTGGCCGATGGAGGTGCAGGAGGAGTACGGCAGCTTCCTGGTGACGGTGAAGAGCAGCAGGGAGCTCGCCTACTACACTCAGAGGACCTTTACTGTCAGGAACACCAACTCCAAAAAGGTCAGACAAACAGCCAAAAAGATCACAGAGTGACTGTCATCACTGCCTTCAAGCACTCTCAGAAATATCATTTATTAGCTAAATGCACATTAAGAATCAAACAAACTGATTAAGTCATTTCAAAATATTCAAACAGCATTTACATGCCCCTGCCATCATCTTGCTGTTTTCCTACACAAGATATAATCACTGAGGCAGATGAGTTCAATATGAGCACGAGTAGGAGATATGGTTGATAATAATATCAAATAATATAGAATATTAATGTAACATATGTAATATTAATATAAGAATATATGAACTTAACAATATTTTAGTTTTCTAATCTTTTACAGACCTGAAAAAACTTAACTTGGTACACAATGACCACAGTCACAGTAATAATAATCAATTAATTTCATCATATTCTTACATATTAAAATTGCATTCTAATGATGTCTAATGAACTCCAAGTAAAATAAAAATAATTTAAAACACTATTAACTTTACCAATTCATAATTCTAGTTCCATAGGAAAATCTTATTGTATTTTCAATTAATTGGCTAATCAATTTAAAACACAAATTGATAAATTTTTTAAAAGAAATTCCACTTCAGTGTGTCAGCCAATTATAACTCAGTAGCACAAGTAGAGAAGAGTCATAAAGTCACTAAAGTGGCATATTCATCATAAGTTTGCGAAGATAAGCCACCATAAGCTGTTAGTCATACGTACAGCTGAACTTTACATTTGTAGGAAGAAGAGTGTGTTTTCTTTTTTTAAATTAATCTAAGCTTTGTTAGATATCCACGTGGTCCCAAAATCACACATATATGACTCTCTGCACCGGCACCCTTAAAGTTTATGATGACTGCAAACATCGAGTCCCTGCTGGAAGGTTTCTTTGAATCACTTCCTGCTTGGTTTTGTCCCCCTGCAGGGCTCCCAGAAGGGGCGGAGCAACGAGCGGACAGTGATGCAGTACCATTACACCCAGTGGCCTGACATGGGCGTCCCAGAGTTTGCGCTGCCGCTGCTCAGCTTCGTCCGCAAGTCGTCCAGAGCCCGGATGGACGACATGGGGGTGGTGGTGCACTGCAGGTAAGATGTGATCAGATGAGATGAGATGAGGCTTTGTTTTCATTTTTATCCTCACACCAGAAAATACTGGATTCATCTAATTTTTCTTTCTTGTTGCGGCTGTGCAGTGCTGGTGTGGGCCGGACGGGCACGTATATCGTCCTTGACAGCATGCTGAAGCAGATTAGAGATGAAAGCGCCGTCAACATCACAGCCTTCCTCAAACACATCCGTACACAGAGGAACTACCTGGTCCAGACAGAGGTCAGATGTCAACTTTCTGTAAACACACACACACTCCCACAGGCTGTAGTTTGAGCCTAGTAAGAATTGCAGGTCAAAACAAGGGCTGATTGTTGAAAGTGAAACCTTAACTACACATTGAAATATAATCACTTATTCCTTTTTTAGCCACGCTAGCAGCATAGTTCTATTGACTGGTCCATCTACCACTTCTGCCCAGATTTAAATATCTCAACAACTATTTGATGGATTGCCATAAACTTTTGCACAGACAAACATGCTCCCCAGAGGATGAACCCTACCAACTTTGGTGATCCCCTGACTATTTCTCTGGTGACACCATGAGGTTGACAGTTGTTTTTTTTTTTTTAGTGAAATGTCTCAACTATTAGATAGATTACCAGGAAACTGGCTACCAGCATTGATGCTCCCCTCAAGATAAACCATATTAACTTTGGTTATGCCCTGACTTCCCATCCAGTACCGTAAGGTCAAATTTGTCCAATACTGATTTACCTACAAAACTGACGTTCCCATCAACCTCAGCTATACTTTGTTTAGTGCTAATTATCAAATGTGTGCATGCTAACAAGTTACAACAAAAACATTACAGTAGTAGTATATTAGCCACCATAAGCTAGTTAACATTGTCATTGTGAGCATGGTAACATCAGGTAGCTAAGTGCAGCCTCACAGAGTTATTTGTATGCCCGTTGGGTTTTTCTTAAGAAAATTCAAAAAAAAAGAAAAAGGTGCCAAATAGCAGCACCACACACACACACACAAGTGTTTTGACCTGCGAATCACCAACACAAACTTTTCAAGACCACAGGGAAAGAACAGAAGGTGCCTGCATCACTCATAGGAGACAACATATGTGAACACTAATTTACTATTGAAACAAGAATGCGACTTTTTCAGTGTTGTGTGTAAATGAGTCTAACCGCAGCTCTATGTGTCTCATCTCTGCAGGAACAGTATGTTTTCATCCATGATTCCTTGGTGGAAGCCATCTTGTCCGGAGAGACAGAGGTCGCTGCGGCCCACCTGCACAGGTATGTGGACGAGCTGCTGATCCCGGGGCCTGCTGGGAGGACTCGCCTGGACAAGCAGTTCAAGGTGAGCAGCTCATCAAACAATTCAATGTGTTTTTCTGCTAAAGCCTTATTATGACAAAATCTTAGAAATGTCTTTAAGCTAGAGCTTGTATTGTCTTATATCGTATAATACCTCTCCACTCTGCTGTGGAATATATATTTTTAATGGTACTATTGTATTTTTCAAAGACTGGAATTTGGCATGAACCAATATTTTCAGAGAAATGCACATTCTAAAAATCTTCACAATAATGTAGTTAAGAAAATCAATAAAAAAAAAGACTGAACAACTATCCATAAATAAAATGGTTTGTATGAATAGAGGAGTCAACAAAGTTTAGGTTGGAATATGGCCTTGTCAGTATTCTTGTTGAAAGACGGGGAAGATCTTAGAAGATCTGCAACATATATTGAAAGACATTTTGAAATTTTAGGCTGTTATCAGACCATAACAGGTACATATCAAAGAGATTGAGAAAAAAAACACAGTATAGACTAAACTTCATTTAAAAATGTTACAATTTAGCCATGGGTTAATTTCATAAACATTTTACCAGCAGAATGATTCTGTGTGATCCTTCAGTCACTAACAGATATTTGGTGGTTTTTTTTCCCTCAGCTGGTTTGTCACTCTGGAGTGAAGCAGTGTGACTACTCTGCAGCTCTGCAAGACTGCAACCGCAGCAAGAACAGAAACTGCTCCATGATTCCTAGTGAGTCCAACGTGTTTGCTAGCTCAGGAGCTGCAGAGTTAAAAGGAAAAAGAAGAATTCAATTAACCTGATGCTGAATGTTTAACTTGACTGTTATGTGACAGTTTGCTGAGTTAGATGAGGCTAAGAAAAGACAATGCTGACTGACTCTTGGCACATTTTTAGAGAAATTAACCAAACTTCCATCATGTCTTTGCAGTTGAGAGGTCGCGTGTGCGCCTGTCTACGATGGCGGGGGAAACATCAGACTACATTAACGCATCGTACATCACAGTAAGAACAAACTCATTCTGTGCAGGTTGAAATCTTCTCCACAGTCAGATGGATTGAACGGTTTGTCTGAAAGGGTTTCCTGAAAAGTCGTACTGTTAGTTGAACACACACGCGAATCACTAACTCCACAACCATATATAGGTGCAGTATCACTCAACGCTGCACTTGAGTGATATTGCCCGACACCAATATTGTGTCATCAGTTGAAGACATTTGAGTGAAATGTAGTGGAAATAAAAAATAGACTAAATTTATTCTAAGCCGTGTGTTTTTGCCTGCAGGGTTACAGACAGAGCAGTGAGTTCATAATTACCCAGAATCCTTTGCCTGGCACCATAAAGGACTTCTGGAGGATGATATGGGACCACAACGCCCATGTTATCGTGTCGCTGCTGGGGGCGCCATCAGGCGGGGTGAGGAACAGTTTTAGAATTTCAAATAGACAGAATTTGTTGATTATTTCTGTTTGTGCAGTGTAACAGTGATTTGTTCCTGTATATTCAAAATTGTGGTTGTATTTGTTATTGGGGTTTGTGCAAAGTCTGTGCACTTTTAACTTAAAATGAATAGTTAAACATTTTAGGAAATGTCCTGGGTTATTCTTTCAGAGAGTGATATGTTCAGATGGATATCAGTCTCATCTCTATGTGTTGAATACAGAGCTGGAGACAGGGAGTGATTAGCCAAGCTTAGCATAAAAGCTGGAAGCAGGGGGAAACTGCTAGCCTGGATCTGTCCAAAGTTTTAAAAAATACACCTCTAAAGCTCACTAATTAATATGTTGTATCTTGTTTGTTTAGTCTGTAAACAAACAACAATGTAAAAACCACATTTTGTCATTTTAGGGGAAGTTGCATATCAAAACAATTTATTTTATTGTGTATCCATATTCTATAACTTTGGACAGAGTAAGACTTGTCGTTTTCGCCTTCTACCAATCTTTATGTTAAGCTAATCAAACCATGTACAGACTGTAATCATAAGCCACTGTATCAGAAAAATGGCAACTAAAGTCGACATTGCCTACATCTAAATAACAATCAGTTCAGCTAGTTTAAAAGGGTTTATATTTAGTTATTATCTGGTTTCACTTGTTAGCAAAAAGTAGCCAATTTATGTTATATAAATGGTGTGACCTCAAGGCTACCAATGGGGCTTTCCATCTTCAAATAATATGTAAAAGTAGTTTTAGCATTCTGTCAACATGGCACGAATGTTGCCATGTTGACAGAATGCTAAAACTACACGCACAAGATTGATGTCCATCTTCTCATCTGATCTAGAAAGAAAGCAAAAAAGAATATTTCCAAACAGTTGGTCAATCATGCAGTGATTTTTTTTTTTGTGATTTTTAGCAACAGGATTACAAGTAGTAGTACAGTGTTGTTGAGTATGATGTAACTATCTGCCGACTTCCTGTGTTGTTAGTCGGAGGAGGAGGCGGAGCTGTGTATTGCTTGGCCCCAAAAAGGGCAGCCAATCAGCTATGAGATGTTCACTGTCACTCAGAGGAGTGAGAATCACATCTGTATGACCAACGAGGACATGCTGGTGGTCCAGGAGTACGTACTGGAAGCTACACAGGTTAGTGCGGCCCGAAACATGACAGCTTCATCTAAACTACAAAATAATTTAAAAAGTTTAAAAAGTTTTGTGATAAGGTGGCAACACTGAGGATTATTTATATGACGTGACAAATATGTTGTAGTATTGTAGTATTGCACATAATGAACCAATGTAGGACTTTTAACTGTAAAACTTACTCGTATAAACTGTTGTGATAGACATATGGTCCCTTCCTCTTCATCTTGACAGGACGACTATGTTCTGGAGGTGAAACATTATCTTGCCCCCCGCTGGCCAAACCCAGACAGTCCAATCAGCAACACCTTCGAGCTCCTCAACCTGGTGAAAGAGGAGAGCACCATTAAGGACGGCCCCACTGTGGTGCATGATGAGTAAGACTCTCTGGTCAACGTTTACCAACAGAATAGTAACATTTCAGGATTTTCTGGTCTGACAATTGCTCTGAGTGAGGATATTTACAGTGAAAATCAGGACAAGTTTTCTTTTTTTTTTCTTTCCAGTGTGGGTGGAGTCACAGCAGGAACGTTTTGTGCTCTATCGTCTCTGACTTGCCAGCTTGAGGTCGAGGGTTTGGTTGATGTCTTCCAAGTGGCCAAGCTGACAAACCTCATGAGACCAGGAGTCTTCAGCGACATCGTAAGGCTGTCGTCTGTCTCACAATACACTGATGACAATGTGCCGTCTGTGGCACACAGCTTGTGTGAATTAAAGGATAATTCTAGCTTATTATATTAATAGTTTTGTCCATCACATTAATTAGTAATAATAATATTGTATTCACCAATTTAATCACTGAGATCTGGGAAAACTGTAACATCACTAAAAAAAATAAAAAGGTTGGATGGGTCAAGAAACAAAAAGTCAGATAATCAGGCATGTTGAAGGTAAATCCCCAGGTCAGACAAACTATTTGGAAGAGAAAACAAAGGTGATGATTAAATTATTATCTAAACTGCCTGTTGAAAACTTTCATCACAGTTTACTTCTCTTTAGTGATGTGACTATGTTCCCAGACCTCAGCTATTGGCTAAAGTATAGTCTTTTCAGTCTATGAATCACAGACAGTTTCACAGGACTTCTCAACCCTGAAATACTTCCACTAGTCCCTAATTACTATACAACATGTTTTCCCATAAACATAATCAGTCAACAGCACACACATGAATTAGAATTTAAAAAACGTAAATACAATTGATTGCTTGCAAAAAGTTTAGGGCAGCTGACTGAGAATAGGCACTACTTAATGTCATTGAATGCTAATGGGTAAAAAAAAATTTTAAAAGGGTGAAGTAATTATAGTTAAAATGGAAATGTTCAAGGACCTTCCTTCTCCATGACTATTAGCAAACTCTATTGTATTTTCCAATTCATATTCTAAAAAGAGTTACAAGATTAATGTTGGGATACCGAATATCATCCCTAAATGTATCAATTGGTTACCTGTCGTCGTTTTACAGGAGCAGTACCAGTTCCTGTACAAAGCCATGCTGAGTCTCATCGGGACGCAAGAAGACGAGAAAACCCTCCAGTCTTCCGACAATAACGGTACCATCGTCGTGGGAACCGCCAGCACTGCAGAGAGCCTTGAATCCCTGGTGTAACCAGCCCACCTTCCCCCAAAAGAACACAAAAAAACTCCTGTGTAACTTTTACAAATGAGCAACAGGATTTGATCTTCCTCTTCAACCACCAACAGAACTTCTGATGCCAGACTCACGCTACAGCTACTGAGTAAAAAACCTGGTCGTTCAGGACTCTGTGCTGTAGCTCGAGGTTGGCTTGTACTGAAACAGTTTCTTCTTCGCTGGATCTGGACTCCCTGCGGTTTTGTAATGTGTGCCTTTTTGTATTTTTCATCCTGTATTTCTAACTTTGATACAAGCTGTAGACTAACTGTCCGATGTTTAACGCTATACTGCCCTGAGACGTTTCACTCAACTAACAAACTTTTCCTAGATCTTTGTATTTATTGGCACCGAGCCAAATGGGAGAAAAAGGGAAAAAAAAACTCCATCTTTTTACATCAGAGGAGATATTTTGTTAGCTGGTCTTTTGTAGAGCTCCTGCACTGAACTCCTTCCTGTAAATACCATCGCAACTGTAGCAGCAGTGTGCTATTGAACTCAGATATAAACTAAGGGCCTGGAATAATAAAAAATAATAATCTAATGTAAATAATATTATAGTAATCAACTTGATGGACCAAATTTCTATTTATACTTTTAGATTTTTATATTTTACCATTTTTAGTGCATTCAAATGTTATGGTTTAATTCTAATTGTGTAGTTGGAGAACGTTAATGCTTTTATATTCTGGATTTTGTAACAGACTAAATGTGATGCATGGGGTACTGACATGTTTGTTTTTTAGCTGGACATGAAACACTGCTGGATTATTAGCTAGGGGATTAAAAAAGTGAAAGAACACCAAGGAAAGAGCCTGTTGGAGTGTTTTGTTACTGTGTCTATATGCATTTTGTTCGCTTGCTGGGAAAATAAGGATAATTTTCAGGATTTTTTTTTTTGTAATACGACTACAGGACTGGGGCCATTTCCTGCACTGGCAAATTTTGTGCAAAATCTGGCAAGTTTGATGGACGTTGCCTAAATTTGTCCTAACATAAGGCAGCTGGTTCTCTGACTCGTGTCCCCACTCGTCTTGAGCCATGTGCCCAAATTTCAGCCCAAAGTGGGCTCCACTACATCTAAATGTGAGACTTGTATGCATACTGAACGGTGAAACGGCTATAAAATCTCTGAGCAAACCAACTAACATCAAATTACCTTCGTGAACTTCTATCACTGTCGAGAAGAGGGGTCATCCTCTGGGGAGCAGAAATTGGATCTCAGCATTAGATATAATTTTAAATTACTTAGGCTGCTCATTAGATTTTGATATAGTATATGTACAACAGTATTTTTTGTCTTGCAGGTGTTAAAAACAATAAGGTTTAATCCTGTGGGGACCATGAATATCCACAGCAAATTGATTTCTGGCATTAAAAGTTCCTGTGGCACATGATGAAGAGGCAAAGCAGGCTACATTTGCATTTTAGGCCTTTAACTGATGTGACTTACAGGAGCAGAATGAGCCTCAGCTTCTCGATGATCAGCCTCACAGACAACCGACGGGAAGCAGGCCGAGGGGCAAAGGTCACAACAGCAAGACAAAAGATGGAGCAAACAACCCTGTGAGCCTGGCAGAGGAGAGGTGTTAATAAAACAAACACAGAAAATGAAGACATGGTCTAATGAAAACTGAGTCGTGTCAGACCTGTGGATTATATATTTTCCCTTTATGGAGTCATGCTTTAATCCCTGCACTGAACTGGTTATTCCAGTTGATTTCCCATGTCTTAATCCGGGCTAAGACTCTGCAAGAAACGCGTCTTTTCAGGACAGAAAATAGGTCAAGTGTCCAGACGTCGTCTTGACCAGCCGCCGTATCCACACCTTCATTTGCATTTTTGACTTTTCATAATTACGTGCCCAATTATCCCCTGCTTGGTGGCCTAGTTTGCATGGTTGCCTCCAAATTGAGTGGAAACAAACAGGCTGATTGTCTTTTTTTTCCAGAGGAGCTAAGATGGAGGCAGAGAAGACGTCAGAACAAGATCAGAAAAAAAAAAGTGGGATATTAACATATTTTAACAGCTGCCTCTTACAGAGCCCAGGGACCGATAAACAAAGCCTTTGACTGCGCTTTAAAACTCAACGTCTTTAGAGGGAACGTGGTTTTTCAGTTGTTCTAATCAAATAAAACTACAGTGATATTACAGTGCAAGTGTATTTGATTACAAGTGAAAGTTTTGTATTTAAGAATGTACTCAATTAAGACTGACAATGGGCAAATTTGAGAAAAGATGGGAAAAATGGTCACACTATATAACTCAGGCATCTCCAACCAGTACTTTTTAAGCTCTTTCTTGGTGGGTTGCCAAAAGCCTTCTCTGAATGCACATTCGCTTGATTTGTCTCATTTTTATACAGTCTGCAAACATTAACATAAACTCAGTAATATAGAAGAACAAAACTCTTGTAACTTTCTACAAATTGGCTGAAAATATCTATCTGCAGGTAAACGCATCCTTGATCACACAGCTACACAGGAGTTTTCAAGATGAGGGTAGCTCATTGACGCTCTTGCTGTGTAAAAGTAGCTCAAAGCTTGAAAAAGGTTGGAGACCCCTGACTCACTGAATTTGTAAGGTTTCTATTCTGACAGTAGCACCCCACTACATTTGTTATCTTTTTGTTTTTTGTCGGTTCTTTTTGTCTGTAGAAAATAAAAAAGATAAATAAAGAGTTTAAAAAAAAAGAATGTACTCAAGTAGGAGTGCATAAGTATTACACATGTACCTATGTTTTGCATAAAAATGTAAAAGGTCCCTTGTAAGTCGTCACATAGATTAAATGGAAGAAATTAACAAAAACTCAAGTATTTCAGTTGTTACAAAGCTGCAGGGAGTCAACAGTAGTTGAGTAAAAATGCTTAGTTACCTTCCACCTACGCTAATGTTCATTATGCACCATGTAAATTTTAAAGAAATAAAAACACTTAATTAGTTGATTGACAGAAAATTATTAAAACAGCTATTTTTACATTTTAATAATTGTCCAGGTAATTAAGTAAAATGCAACAACATTGTCTGGTTACAGCCTGTCAAATATACTGAAATCTGAATATCCTTTAAGATCTCTGCTGGTCGCACCACACTGAACTACAATGTTTTGCCCCGCTCACTCTGGCAGAAAACACCAGGAAAACGTTAGGACATCTGTCAAGAAAATTAGAAAATGGGAGAAATTAACCTAAAGTCAAAGGCATTTCACTTTTCTATACTGGTACGTGGTCATGTAGACAGTTAATTACAATTATGGAGGCTTTAATGTGCTAACGGAGTAACTAAAAGACTTTACGTGTTGGAGCCAACAAAGAAATTAATTTGTATTTATATTTCTGAGTTGTATTTGGATCATGCATTTTAATGATATATTTTCTGATCGATCATTTGAAACTTTAGATGTAGAGAAACGTTGTATTGCTAGAATTATTCTAGTGTATGTGGCGCTGGTCATCTCCTTCCTCCTCCCCCTCCTGCCTTATAATCAGGTGACAGGAGACAGCTGAGGGATTTATTTTGTGTTGGAAGGAAGACGACAAACAGATTTATGACCACAGGTCTTAATTTTGAGTTGTTCTTTTGTTTAAGTAATGAGAATTTAATTTTGACAGAAAAGTCAACCTCAGAGAGTTTATTTGTTGACGTAACTTTCAATAAATGTACATCAAGGAACGGATTACAGGATCTCTGAGAGTGCTTTTTTTTGTACCGTGAGTCTAAACTCATCTCCTAACCGCCAGCACCCCACACGGAAAAGTTGCCCCCACATTACGCGTTCAATCATAATGAACAACTAAAAACTACTATAAATGAATTCCTTTGTATTGAAGAGATGCATTAATAAACTTAAGTAAATAAAACCAATGCAAAAAGTACTACATTAAAATTCAACAATGCTATTTTCTATCTTTAAATAAAGAAAGAAGAACAGAATCATTTTTTTTTATTCATGTATCAGTTTTTTTACATTCTAATAAAGCAAACACGTTTTGTTTGGTTTGTAACCATGAACGACATAAATGTTAACTTAAACATTAAGGACAAAAAAACAAACCGTCTTCATGTTGGAGGATTACTGGAAGTCAATCAAACCAATATGTGTTGTTTGCTTGATCTGAAAGTCTTTGTATCATTCATATTCAAACCTACAAGTCTACCAATCAAAACCCCAAAATGAAAATAAAACACTCCGATAGCTCACATATAAACTACATATCAGGTATATATATATATATGTATATGTATATATACTGATGTATTATCTTAGAAAATATATCTCTCAGTAATATTAATTCTGTGGGTGTTTTTTTTATTTTTACCCATTTAAAGCATGTGACAAACTGTTTACAAGGCGACCACATCCCCACTCCCCAAAATGAAATAAATATTGCTGAGGTTGCAGCCAATAAATACTCATCAGTCTGGGACACTTAACACAAGTCCCACGAATACAGTGTTCAGTCTTCAGTCCGGGGCTGCTGTTACCGTTTCAGTTATCGAATCCAGATCGTGACTTAATGATATTCCACAGATTCTTTGTGGTTATATATGCTTTTATATGTTACCTCAAGATAAGTGTAATCATCCGAGGAAAAATTTTAGATTTTTCGAAATAAAAATTCAAATTTAAATTGTGACCAACAGCCAACAGCAATCATTTTGTCGCATAGCTGACATTTATGGCTGAATGAGGTTAAAATCGACAGAAATTGAAAACTCTTGCAATTTTCAAATGGCGCTTTTACCCATAAGATATTTAAATCTAAATAGAATCTCTAAAGAATTATGAAAACTCTCTAAAACTAGCACCGCTACGTGCTGTCTGCCATGTATGTTTTAGATACGCTTGCCTACAATCACCATAGAGTTCAGTCAGACATTTTCAGATCCTCCACACGGGGTCTTTAATGTTTTTGAAATAATGGCCTAACTCAATAATTATTTCTGGATAACAGAAGCTAAACCAAATGCCAAAATAAGTGGTAATCATTATACTGACTTCATACTTTTGCAATGTTCCACTTTTACAACGTTTTAGTGGTGTAATCAATACTTTTGAGATAATGAAATCTGGAGGTAATAAAGTTGTGAACATATTGTATAAGCACCACAAAAAGGCATCAATTCTGACAAGCAAAGTAACATTAGTAACTTACATTCCTGTACAAAAACAATCTTTAGCCGCTGCTCTCAGCCTCGTCAGTGCTCACCCCAACGACATCACCACATTACATCGTGTGAATGGGAACCGTTGATACTATTTTATGATTTCGGTGTTGGGATTTTGCTCTGGTCGACTTTCATGGCGCGTGTTTGAAGGAACGCTGAAGTGGGTTTAGTTTAATGCATCTTATCACAGTTTGAAGGTCAGTGCAGTGCTGAGCAAGGTTTTGTTGGATTTTCAGAATTAATACAGATCATGGTTCAAACGATGGCAAAAGGACAGATTCAACTTGGATACGTTTATCATCTTTGTCAAGTCTTACAATAATAACTTTGCAGATTTATGATTGCGTGAGCGGTTAATGAAGTGTGTGATTCATCTGTAGCATCTCTCTGATTGGCCACTGAGCTTTTCACCCGTGAGAATGTGGCACTTTTTGTTTGGTTTCAATTTAATTGAAAGATTTCACTGTGCTGTGCTGGTTGTTTGTGTATGATGTACATTTACCGTTAAGTCTCTGGGAAGACCTGGTTTCTGCAGTAGTTTTACCTCATTAATGAGGTGTTTTAATGCTTTCTTTTCTAATGCGTGTGAAACAGTGTTTGATCGGTCGAACTTTTTACACATCTTCACAGAAGAACTTTTCTCTGTAATAGTCGACAACAGTGAAACTATTTCTGTTCGGCGAAGACGAGCGAATTTAGCCAAACTTGGGATGCTAATATTAAACTGCTGAATATCATCACTAGCTGCCTTTTAAGCTTTTTGACCTAAAACTTCAAAACACAGTTTTAAAGCATAACAAAATAGCCATTATAGGCTATAAGTTTCATTTCAGTAAAATAACCTAACTTTTAGGGATTAAAACGTGACCTTTTTGGCTAACTAATATCTATCTTAACAGCCCCTGTCAGGTTAGTTAAAGATAGAATTATAAGCAGACAGGTGAGTCTAGTTTGAGTATAAAGTTGGTGAAAAGGCAGCTGATAGCATGTGAATTTTATAAGTTTTCTGTCACTGTTGGTCAGGATTTCCAGTGATTGTCTGCTCTCTACTCGTGCAGGGTGCTCTTGGATATGAAGCGAAGTCCTTCCTCCTTCAGTCTAGCCAGCGCCAGGCCATAGATCTCCTTCTTCATCGGAACCACCAGTCCCTTCGTCGTGATTTCACCTGCAGAGAAAAAATGCACAAGTTTTGATTCCAAGTACCAGTCACAGTAAAGTCACATCTTCAGCGTTACATCTGCCGTTCGGTAGAAACATTTTTAACAAAATATCATAGTCACCGACTCACCACACAAGCTAACATTAGCTTAACAAACTAACTGACATTAGTTTCACAGCCTAAAAGGGTAAACTAATGTCAGACTCACAAAGTAATGTGGGGCTCACATACGGACAGAACAGACTAACTAGAAAAACTAAAATTTGCTTCTTGGATACCGGATACTTCAAACCAATCAATTCAATCCTATGAAAGCAAACAAAGAGTCTGAGGTATAACACTTCCCTGATCTTCCACATATGGACATCCACGCGTCCACACTGCGCAGTAGCGTCTCGAGCCAACCACCAACTTGAATTTGGATAAAATTATGTAATCGTGCAATTATTTCAGACTTCCCAAATGTTATGGGACTGAATCAATTAAATTCTGATGAACGAATGGTGACATGAGTCAAAAGACCTGCTGATTTACAGATGTCTTTCTCACAATGTAAGTGTATAGAAGTAAGTGTTTTAGGGCCCAACGGCATCACGTGACGGATGCTTTTGTTGTAATTACAAGGTTTTGCCAAACTGGCGTCAAAGCCTGGCGCACTTCCTGGGGGCTTGGGAAAAACAACATTAGCTTCAAAGAGTGACAAGTCCGACTGAAATCACTGACCATCAAGGACCATGCGAGCAGCAATGGCTGCTGGGTATCCTACAGTCTTGGCCATGGCGGAGAAGCCGCTGGGGTCGCCGTATACTACCAGGCTGATGTGCTTGGTCTCCAGCTCGCCAGTTGGGTGGCGAAGCCCAACGTCGTTTCTCATGATGATCATGTCTCGCTCGTCCTCATCTGACCACAGGAGAGAAGTCATTAGTAGTTCATGTGCTACTTAATACTTGTGTGCTTATGGTTTGTGATGGTAAAATGGGCTTGTATCTCACCGAAGGAGAGTTTGGCTTCCAGATGTTTTGCCAGAGCACCAAGCACGCTGTCGGCATGAGGCACTGCCTCTTCGCTCAGCATCCCGAACCTGAACACACACAGACAAAAAAAACAAAAAAAAAAACAAGATTTTTCCTCACAATAGAGTAACCTTGACAAAGCTGTTTTAAAACCTTTACAAGAAAATTACTCTGCTTCAACGTTTCAGCAGTGCTGCAGTGGCGGCCCACATCCTTGGCTAAATATAAAGAGATGAGCAGTTGCTTTTTGTCGCTGCTTTGCTGGTGAATTGAATAAATGAACAACAAGTCATTCAATTTGAGCTGCGAGCGCATTGGCTTTTTACTCTTTTAACGGTGCAGATGGAATGTTTCCAAGTTCACTTTCACCATCGTAGGAATTCATGTTTTAATGCCAGCATGGCCCTCTTCTCTTCAGCGCCAGCGACAGCAGAACAATGACAGCATGGAGCCTTGGTCTGAAGAGACCCTTGGAAAAGTTGATTTAAATTGAAGAGTGTGCGCGCTACACCACTTCAGGCATCCTCATTAGGGAGGAGAGTGAAAAGTGTGCATAAGAGGTGCAGCCTCGGCCTTGTCCTTAGCCCCAGCCTTGTCCTTAGCCCGCAATCCACAGCACCAACGCTAATTTTGAAAAGCGAGAGGCGTCAGCATCTCCCCCTCATCTGTTCAGAACAGAGCAGCATAAGCAAATGGACATCCAAAGAACTCCGCCATTTGGTGCTAAGAAACGGTCCAAATCTTGCATAATGCCCCTTTAAGCAACTGCTCAATAAAAGTGTTTTAGAGGAGTTGCTGAGATGTAAGACTTTCAAAAACAACAAAACACTCTACAAATTCTGGCCTGCAAAACTAAAGAAACATGATAGTTGGTCAAAACCAAGTGAAGACTTTAAGAATTTAAAGATCTAAACTTTTCAGTACCTTCAAAATTGAGCCAAAAAAATCCAAACTGCCACAAAGACATACTGTCTATTTAAAGCTAGCTGGTGAAGTAGCCACGGCTATCCATCCATCCATTTTCTGCCACATATCTGAGGCAACAGGCTGACCAAGGTAGTCCTGACTTTTCTCTCCTCTACAACATCTTCCAGCTCCTTCTGGAGGATCCCAAAGCTTTACCAAGCCAGCTGAGATACAGAATCCTTTTAGCATGTTCTGGGACCCCTTGGACATTTGCAGAAAACCTCTAAATGAAGGCATCCAGGGGGACAGCAGCTCTACTCCAAACTCCCTCCAGATATCTGAACAATTTACCCATCTCTCTCCTCTTACCTTTTTTGACTCTGGAGAAATTCATGTGATAGTGAGCTATATTTAAATAAGAAACCTTGCAAAGCAGATTTATTTCCTATGAGCGACGGACTGTAAATAAACAAAATTAAGTTTGGTTTCTTAAACTTTCTACTTACAGTGGACAAAAAAGCTGATAGACCACCTTTTGTTGGAGCTACTGCATTTTCTTTAAAGGCTTTGCCAAACTGAAAACTTGAAACCCCCAAATGCTCCCAGGTATTCCATGACTTTCCAGGACATTACACTGATGGCACTGAAGCCGAACCTTCATAGAGGATTAGAGAGAAGCTGATTTCCTCTCCACATGCCTTGAGAACTTTTGACACATTTCCCAGTCCGGTGGGAATCGTGAATAGTGGTTTTAGCCTCTCACCATCTCAGAGTGTCCATCCCAAAGTCGTCTTTTCCGATGCGCTCGTAAACAGCCTCTTCAAAGGCACCGTGGGAGATGGAGGAGGACAATCCCATCTGCTTGCAGAGGAGATCTTTCTGTAGAAGGGACAGAACAGATCACAGTTTCTCATTTAGGTTCTCCTACGACAGTGAAACACTTCAAAATCTCGCATGTTGTTACTTCGTTCACCTAGAGCGTGTTGTAAAGCTATTCTTCAGCTGCCAGTCTGTCTCCCAGCTTCTATAAGGTATCCTAGCTCCTGTTTAGCATTTAGACCATCTCCTATCTCCTCTAAAGCTCCTAAATGGTCCCTTCAAGCTTCTCTGTGGCTCCTATATGATCTCCGAGCTCCGCATAACTCATAGTCTTAGTTCATAGTCCACCTCTTCCACTTCTTTAGTGCCTAGACTGTCTCCTAGTTAAGTTCAGACTGTCTCCTTAAGCTCCGCTTTAGCTCCTGGACTAGGTATTATCTTCATCTCCTTACACTGTCTCCTTTTCCTGTTTTTATACATGGATATTAGACACTCAAAGAAATGGCTACATTCACCGTTTATCTATTTATCTTGGCGTCTCGTTTCCAGAAGAAGAAAAAAAGTGAGTGTTTTCAGAAAGACAAGTGCAGTTATTTAAAATCCTTAATCTGTCTTTGATTCCTGATGAATTTATTCTGAACATGCAGCTCCGGGTTTCTCTTTCATCTCAAAAGGAGAAAAGATGACAAACATTATCTGCTGTAAACTCATCAGTGTCAGAGAGCCTTGGCTCACTGCAGCCTTGATGTTGACAAGCAGCTATTAACAGTAATAGACTCTTCAGCAAACCCACTTCCACAGTCAGACGCTTCAAGTGAAAGAGCTATAAAACAGTTCATTTTATAAAAGTGAGTGACAGACGAGAAAGAACGCAGGAAGCACTGCTCGGAGGCTGCCTTTCAACCATGTGTTTGGATGTTTTCATCGTCTTTTTTTTTTTTTTTTTTGAACATTCAATGGACCCTCAGCGGAGGTTCTTACCCAGGAAACGGGAGATGAAGTGTGCTGCAGGATGGGTGAGGGCTCACTGTTGATCAGGCCCAGTTTGACAAACCCACTCATCGCCTTCGAGAAGCCCTATGGGACAGAACAAGAGCGAAACCAAGGCACATTGAGCACATTTACATGGACACAATAAACAAAAGATACATGGAGAAATCAGTTTTAGGTAGGAAGATATATTTGTGTTTCTACTGTGGATTTCGGACTTTGGATTTACAAGGATGCACATTTACAGTGAAGAGTCTTTTCTTCCCGTCTTACATCTTTGTCCTACACATGCTGACATGTAAAATCCCAGGCAGAGATTTTGTGCCTTTGACCAAAAAAAGTCCATATTATATATAGCTTTACTTGTGCTGTGCCTCTTTCTTGGCACTTTTTCTTGCAAAGGCACTTCACTTCTGCACTTGAGGATAGCTGGCAGTAAAACACCATCCTTATAGTACAGCACACACTGACCACATCATGTCAGTTGAAGCCCACAAGACACACATTCAGACAGAACAAATAGTCAGCGTACAGTAGCCTAGATGAATCAATCTGAGGAAGTAATATGAGAAATTTGTAACTCAAGAGTCAGCGTGTAGTTATCGCAACAGAGTAAATTCTTTCAGACCTTCTTTTTGCTTTAATGTCCCTACCAAATAAGATGGAACAATTAAATAAAAACTATCAGGGCTCAGGGTTAATCCCTGAAATGTTTTCTTGAATTTGAAACAGTTTAATTGGAGTTGTGGGCATGATGTTGATTCTGTAAACTCATGATACATAGGTTTACATTACTTAGCAGGTTAATTAAGTAAAGCTGAAACTTCTTATAATATAATGCTGTCAATACTTGAAATGGCCTCTGACAGTCCATCGTTCTTGAGGAAAGCAACTCATTTTAAAGCCTGTGTCACAGCTGAGAGCTAACAGTTATAGTTTGAAGGTTGTGTGTGTGTGTGTGTTTATGTGCCGTACCTTAAAGCGAAGTGTTCCTCTGATCAGTGTGTGTGCTGTTTGGATGCCGTAAGGCTCGGCGTATTTGGTGCTGTCGCGGTTTGGAAAGCCCTCGAGACTGAAACCAGGAAAGAAATCCATCGGCGTGGTGGAGTCCATAAGTGACCCGCCAGGCGGGATGCTCACCACCTGCACGAGACACACACAGATTACAGTGTAAACTACTGAAATTATAGGATGAAAATTTACAGGAAAAACATTTGCATGTTAATATTGTATGCTCCTTTGAGGCCTCCGTACCTCGTTGTCTCTGAGGAAGATGGCGGGGCTGATGGTGTTGAGGAGGACGCCGTACGGACTCCAGCTGAACTTGTAGCGAAGAGGATTGTCTGAACATTCAGGAGCAGGAAGACCACCGCAGAACGAGGTGTAGGACTCCACCTACACAGTATCAATATTATAAAACACATTTTCTGTCAACTAACTGAAATTCTTTCAGGATTTATTTTTGATTTGATTATGTGGACTGTAAACAGGAATAATCAATCATCTTTCAGGCTGACATCAGTCATTAATTGCCTGTTTTATTAATTTGGGGTTCTGAACCTGAACAAACTCAGGTCCTTATATAAACAGGTATAAACCTTGTTGAATCAAGCTGTGTTGAATTTTGCTGATTCAGGAAGTCCAGTCCAAAAAACACACCCACCACATCAGCTCGTCATTCCTGGACTACAACCTGTGTGAAAGTCAGCAATGTGACCATGTGTACGGGACCATGTGTCTGTTTACGGGATCGATACGACTGCCAGGAAGCCTCTGCCAGCATGTGTTCAAACGGTAATTATCTCTCACACACACACACACACACACAGTCGGAGTCAGAGTGTGCTGACTCACAGCGCAGCCGTCGGCCTTCGCCTGGTCGATACACTCCATGGCCAGCATGTGGTCAATACCAGGGTCCAATCCCATCTCATTCACTATGGTGATGCCCGCCTCCTCTGCACTGACACACAGAAAATCACACACACACACACACATTACATTTCAGTGTCTCTTAATTTAAGGCAAATAAGAAAATTATTATTATAAGATTATTTCACAAAAAGTTTAATTACATTGATAAAAGTTCTTAAAATGACATCCATTCCTTCCCTCTCATTAAAAATCATCAATATATCCACTTTTATCTTCATTGTGTTCACTGTGTAGTCACCTGCTCTGCAGCTCCTTCATGGCAGGGCTCAGGTAGCTGGCTGTCACCATGTTTACCTTCTGCTTGATGCAGTGTTTGGCGATGAGTGGGTGAAACGAGTACGGCAGCATGCTGAGGAGCAGAGAGATTTCCAGATTTCCACAGATCCACATTTGTAACAGTTCTTATGTCTGCCTGTAACCAAATATTTTGCTCGTGCTGTACCTGATGACCAAGTCATGATCTTTGACCAGAGAGTTGAGGTGTCCTTCCTGGCTGCTGACGTCCAGTGTGACGGGGATGGTGTTGGGATATTTGGCTGCCAGCTCCTCTGCCTGCCTCAGCAGCACCGACGCTGCGCACCAACAAAGAAGAAACCACAGGAAACTGTCAGTAGACGGTCATATATATGTATAGGGTTCTGAAAAAGTTTCATCTAGGATAAACTATCAGATTGACAGGCCGCCTGTGATTCTCAGAGTACATTAACTGTATCTTGAGTTCATGTACGTCAGTGTGCCATGACGATTGAGCAAGTTTTGAACCCTAATGTGAGGAAAGTCGTGGGGTTGTTTGCTTTTGCTGAGAGGCACCTGTCAATCAAACCTTCAGTGCAATCTGTGTGAGACGGACACAGACGAACACACAGAATGAACCCACTTGAACCAGTTTCATTTTCTGATGAGCACTTTGACAAGAAAAAGTGGACTTCTGAAGTGTTGTTACATATTTTCAATAAAACACGACTTTTATGACTTTCTAAAGGGAACTCACCCACGGTGACCTGCGTCGTCTCGTCGCGCGTTAAATACTCAACTACAGGTCCGGAGACGTATCCTGAACCCAGCAGCAGAACGCGCTTCATCCCGGTCTTCTTCATGATCTGAGCCTTCTCCCTAAAAGGACATTAGATAAACGGACTTAAAAATGCATAATACATTAGTGCGTTTCAGTAACTGTGTTTCCATCCAACAGGCTTTTAATTTTGTTTTTAAACGTGGAAGCGCCACAAAGAAAGGCATGCTTTAAATTAAAGTATCGGGTCAACTTTCAACATGTTCTTGATATTGTGAGCAACATGTGGCCCAAAAAAAGAAAGGATGATTGGATGGGAACCAGTGTGGTCGACCATGAGTGCTATGGTCTTTCTGGCCACTCACCTTTGACTCCTTACACATTGTCTTCTACAATAGAAAGCTTCTGAAAATATTATTTGGGATCTGCTTAAGTCTACATTCAGTTTGAAGTTTTCTGAATGTGCAACTTTGCATTATAAAGAAATACACAACTTGGGAAAGTCTGTATGTTCTTTGTTTGATTTCAGGGAAATTATTTCAAGTGGTTTCCTGCATATTACCTCAGCAAAAAAGCAAATCTAAACTTACTGTTAAAGAATCACGGAGATACAATTATGTCCACTTGTTTTGTAGTTCCCTGAAGCTTTCAAAGTTCCTTAAAAATCTTTGAAAGAACGAACAGTCGTGGATTTTCTTTGACTGTTGTTTAAATGTTTGGTTTATATTTCATATACATTCATTTGGATTTAAATAAATGAGCTCATGTTTGCCTGTGTAGATCCCAGATTGACGTATCATATATTTGTGCGACGTGTAAAAAGTCAAAGCTGCAGTGAGACTTTTCTGACCAAACAGTAACAGTATGACTGATGGGAGGATCTGGCCTGAACCAGGGGGGAGCAACATGAAGGTGAGCTGGGATGGGAGGAGGAAGAGCATGGGGGGAGGGTCATCCAAAAATGTAATTAATCAAAAAGATAGTAGTAAACAGTTATACGATATAATTTTTAAAAAGATCTCAGTTCTATCACCATTGGGGTTGGGTATTCACGTAAAAAAAGCACCTTCGAAATTAATGTTTTCACACGTGAAACGTCTCTAAGCCTCATGTGAATTCTCATAAGATTATATTTCATATGTGAAATACCTAAATAATGTGTGTATATCTGAATTTTCACGGGAAATGTTTTTTTGTGTGCATAACAAATTAAAATTCAATATTAACATTTAACTGTAAGTAATTATATTACATTTAAAGTCATCAATAAGTATAAAGTTTGGTTTAAAAAATTGTTGGATAATCACTAATACATTAATTGGTAATTATTATTTCTAATATTTACTGAAAAAAATAGTGACCTCAAAGTAATACTAGAAAAATATATTCATTTAAACATTAAAATTATAATTCTATGAATACCTTCTTGCCTGAATGACTTTTCTACACACATAAGAGAATATATGTGCCACAGCCAACATACATTCAACATTCTAGAGACTGAACAAAGTGATGTCTGACTGAGCATTCACTGCAAATTTCAGTTTTCAGTTTTTACAGTTAAGACACCGACAATGTCTCTGTAAAAGACAAAGTTTATCCAGGACTCAGAACACACTGAGGTTTGATCCCCGGCCCCGACCACACATGTAAGCCTCAGTGAGAAATTAAAGCCCCGTCAGTCCACTGTGCCCGGAAGAATCAGTTCTCAGACCTTTTAATTAAACTGAAAGGCTTTCTCCAAACAACTGGATTCAGTTAGAAAGTCTGTGATTTTGCATGCTGGATTATCGCCATAACAACAATAACACCACAATAGAGAGATCTCCCGGAGTGACCTGTGGCGTTAATATCCCTCCACCAACCACCACCACCCCACTCAAATCCCCCAGGAGTCAGAGCCCTGGACTCGTTAGCTTTGGCCTAATTGGATGCGACATCGCACACATGCACGAGCCGCAGCGGGACTGACTGGAGGTCCGACTGGAGGTCCGCCCGTCGCCGAGCCTCATCTCCTTAATTAAAAAAAGTAAAGAGGGACGTTCCCTCAGGAGGATTTCTCCATTAGTTTACATATCTTAAGGAGCCAAACTCAATCAAAAGGATTAAGATTTGGTGGCATGGCTTGTCTGGAAAAATGATACTTAAGATTTTCAATTTGGAAGAAATCTCATCAAGTCTTAGAGGTGGCCTAAATATGGCTGAGCAGGACTCTCTGGGGCGAAAAACGCTGGGACACGAGTCTCAAGAAGTGGTTGAAACCTCTTCATCCAAGCTGTTTATGGAGCCACAGAGGAGCAAATCTGCACTGAGCCTGAATATTAATAATCTATAGAACCAAATGTTAATGCACCCATGAGGGTCACGGAGTGAGAATAGACTAAGCGAGCTCATTAAAATGTTTGCACCAGCAGCTTTGACTGAAGCTGCAGATAAGCAGCGAGAGCTGTAAAAGAAGCAAAATGTCTCATCAATTTACAGAATAGAGATTGGCACTGATTAATCATAGGCTAAAAAGCTCAAACTTAATTAGGAACAGAATGGCTGCAAGTAAATGATGAACATGCAGATGATATGCTGTATACAAGTCAGAGGAGTGCGTGCATGACACAGTGAGTGAGGTCCAGGACATGGTTAGCCTTGCTAGCTAGGTGGCACAAAAACTGGAAGCTCAGGGACATTGATTGTCCACCATTAAGAAAAAGCAAGACAATGGTGGAACTAACCATTTCAGTTTTCTTAGTTTGTTTTTGCTCTACTTCTGTTACTGACACTTTGTTTCTGCACCTTTTCTGTCTCCTGTGTTGCTGTGACATGTGAATTTCCCCAGTGTGGGATAAATAAAGTCTTTCTTATCTTTTTCCTCATCTTGTGATAGAGTAGATGCTGACATGCCCACAGTGACAGCACTAGATCCTGAAGGGAACATGAGGGTCTAAACCAAACCTAACACGACAATCCATTCGATAGAGGTCGGGATATTTAAGTCTGGACCACAGAGGTGGACCAGATGACAAACCAACACCCTCTAACAAGTCTGGTTTCTTTACAAACTGTATCTCATCAGCCAACAAGCTTGTCCCTAATTCACCAGAGTCTGCTTAGTGTTAGTGCCACAGTTTGACTGATTTTAATATAGATTATTTTTGGGAAAGTACTCCTTGATTCTAGTGCCGGTGCTTAAGTCCCCCGATGCTGTGAAGTGAAGCTTTTTCTCTTTTAATGGAGAGAGGCTAACACTTTCAACCCACTTCCAGTCTTTGTGCTAAGCAAGGCTAAACAATGGACATTGATATTTCTTATCTGACTGGTGAAGATGGCTGTCGAAACATAAAAAAAACGCATGCCAAGACTGAACAAAACCAAACATATTGATACAACGGTCGGAGCAATGGCGGTTTTTGTGTCAAGTGAGAAGAAAAGATGTGTCTACCCCTTGATACCCAAAGGTCCAGCGTCTGACGTTGGCTAACAGCTGGTGCTTATTGGCACACTAGCCATGCAAGGTGTTAATGCAGAGGCGGGTTGGCAGAGCAGACACCAGAGGGCAGCACTGTGCAGGAACAACCACAAGGTTAGTTGCTACAAGTCCAGCTTTAAGGCACTGCTGGCCGGACGACACTAAAAACATGATAAACTGCAGTGCTAAAAAAGGTGTGTCAAGGAGTTAAGGAGGGAAAACAGCAAAATTATTAAACTACAAAGCACAAATATTACTAAGCTTTTAGTAAGCTGCTATTAACTGTAGTGATAAAACTAAAGGTGGGCTACATCAGAACACGAGAAACATTACCTGTCTCTTAATCTTTAGACATTTCATCCACAGATTGGTTGCATTAACTCGTAGATGGAACAAGTGTGTGCCAAAGTTTTTGACATTTTTATGAAAAATTCACATGGGAAATACACTGAAATACAGAATGTTCCCCCGGAGACACAAATATATGCGATATATTCTACAAAAACATCGTTTTAAAATACAAGACTTCAGAGACAACACTCTGTAAAAAAGTGTGCAACACTCACAGTTCCAGTCTGAAATAAGTCTTACCTTCTTTCTCGAAGTTTTTCAATGTATTCAAATTTTGGGGTGAGCACTCCGTTTGAGGTGATGACAGCCTTTAGGAACAAAGAAGTTAAAAAGGTCAAATTTTAGGAAAAAGAGCCAAAACGAAATGTGTCAAATGATTACTAAATAAAGATGGTTGGTAATGAAGACTGTTGAGACCATGGTCTTTTGTGTCTAAAACTACATATATCTATTGTTTCATCCTTCATGTAGTACAGAGGCTGTGAATAGATGTCAGTTATGATTAGATTTTACAGTTTAGAAAACAGACTTTACAGCTGCATCTTAAATCACTTCATTTTTCATTTCTGGGCTAATTTGAATGAAAGCAGCAACGATGGCGCCACGTTTCGTCTTCAACTGCAAATTGAATTAGCTATGGCTCTTGCTATTGTGCCGCTCAGTCGCTTCTTCTCCATGGCAACAGTGGCTGAGGCTCATGGGTATTGGAAATAAAATGTGATCACTCAGAGATGAGCACAACATAAACCTATGGGATCACTGCATTATATCAAGGAGAGTCCTGTGGTTCTATGTTAATACTGAGGATATTGGTTAAAACACGTCACACAAACATACATTAAACACATCATTTTATCTAAATTCTCATGCATGTGTTTAAAAAAATGTTATAACGTTGGAAAAAAATGGACTAAACATGTACACAATCTGTCGCTCACATCAATTTGAAATTGTAAGATAAACTGCTAAATAATGAATTGTTATCCCATTAAAATGAAGTTGTGACAGAAACAGCAAGATGCTTCTGTAGCAAATAAAGTGAACTATCACGACAACTACTATCATGTTACTTACGTCTCTAACTTGCGGGCTGAATTCCTCTTCCTCCAGAGGTCTGGTGGCGTCTGAAGGCAGCTGATGATGACAGAACACTAAATTTACCAAAAGAAGAAACAGGCAGCTCCTGTGTCGGGGTTTTCATTTACTTAGTTCGCCATGTGAAACCTGCTGCAGCCCTCTCCAACAGCAAACTCAACCCGAGGTCATACAGAAGCAGAGAGCGGCACCGGACAGGAACCCAGCGACAACACCAGCTGTTCTCACCTCACCCAAAACCCCGGCGTCTTACCATCTCCCAGATGTAGGGGAAGAGTCGGTCCCCAAAGTACTCTGTGGCTTCGATGGGGAGCTGAGCAGGAAGGTTGTCGATGGAGCACATGAGGATCCCGTTTCCCTCCACACTGCGGGGACCAGCAACAGCATTTTGTTTATTGATTGGAACTAAAATAGTTGTTACCTTGGCAACAACTGCTCATCCTGCGATCCAAGCTAACCCAAAAGTGAAAATAATAAATGAAATTATATCACAACCCAACATTTATAGAGAGACTGAACTGCATTACTTTATGTAGCAGCAATCAGGACGATGAAAATCTAAATATTATTAGTAATTTATGGCACATGGAGAAAAAAGTGATTTCATGCGATTGGTGACAAGTAGCTGCAATAAATCATAGGATTCTACGACCTAATTTAAACAAGGAAACTCAGATATAGGTTTTAAATGTGTTCCAGGCAGAGAGAATAATATCATGACATCTTTCATGTCTGACCAGTTGCCACTTTACCTGTCGTGATCTATGTGCTGGTCAGCGTCGTACATACAGAAAGGCTTATCTATGGTGGTGCACTCATTCATGAACTCAATGGAGCCTCCGGTGTCAGCTGATATGTCACAGATGGCCAGCATTCTGTAGACAGAGAGTGTTCAAGAGGTCAGAGAGACAGGCTGAACTGTCGCCCTGTAAACATGACCGATAACACAGCTGCAGATAAGGGGAGCGAGCACACTGCTCTTCTATCCCTGCACTAGAACACACATTCAGCCGCCAGTGTGTCAGGTGGATCACTCTGTCACGTCTACTGCAGGGGAATGATTTTTTTTTTTTAAACTTTTCTTAGCACACAACAGCCGTTTCAATTAAGGATGGTTCAGCTTTAGTGACTCGCTCAAAGATATCTCCGGTTGACTCCTCGTCATGAACAAAGACGGGAGCATGCAGGAGAGCAGCTGGGGGAAAATATGTGAAACAGCTGGAGCTTCATGATATTCAAACAAAATACACTTACTTGTGAGGCAGCGCTGGTGATCCCTCCGTAGCTACAGACAAGCTTTTAGCAGGTCTCATCAGCTTCTGGGCGTCCAGTCGCCTCAGGAGTCGGGGGGTGTGGGGATCCCAGTAAATACCATTGATCAGACAGGTTGTGTAGGGCGCCACCTATGATTATAACGACACGTGGTTCTTACTGTAATGATGCACTCAGAGCACTCTTTACAGAGTGGTACATTTGAGTGTTAGCACAGGATGGTAGACTGTGGGAGAGGTGGAGAGGAAGGCAGCATATGAAGTCAGGTCCTTACACTAATCTTCACAGACTGGCGTTTTCCTGTGATCTTACTTTAAGAATTTCCACCATGGAGGTTCTGGTGGAAATTTTGTTTGCAGGATTTCTGGTGCGGTGGGCTACAATTTAGCATGTAACTCTTGTAACACGAGACACAGAGGTTGAGGCCTTCAAGGGTTCACTCAGTTACCAGTAAGCAAGACTTGACCAAGGACCCGATTTGTGCCGGAACGGATCAAAAATGATCATATTATATACATATATACAGTTTCTTTTAGCCTAAACTCAAACACTCCTAAACAGGATTTAGTGTTGAAACACTGAAAATAATGGCTGCCATCAGCTAATCAATCTAATCACCTGAAACTTTTTCTATTATCAAAATCCTAATTAATGGCTTATGCAGCCCTGACGGTGTGATTGATTTCTAGCTGATCCCTGTTTTATTTTTCGTTAATATTCTGTGTTCTCCTCCAACAGATGTGTTGTTGCAATTAAATATAGTTCAGGATCCACTGTTTCTCTTATTCTGCCTGGCTTTAATAAGAAGTAGAAAAGATTCATTCATTAAACAATATGTCAATCACCAGAAAACAAATCATTAATGAACTAAACTTTTGATAAAATTCTAGCAAAAAAAAACTCACATATGTTGGTCGGAGCTTCTACAGTAAGAAAACTTGCTGGTTTTCACTTTGTTTGGGATAAAGACAATTTAAGATGATTATGAAAGTCAAGACAAAGTTAAATGGGATCACGGCTGTGTCGAACCTGCCACGTGGCACATGTTTTGAAACACAAACACAACCTTGCCAACCAGCAGCTGTTAAGTGCTGATGATTGAAATAGAGGACGCGGCCTCTGGGTGACTGACAGGAGCAGGTGGGAGTTTGGACGAGGAGTGTTGTAACTGGGGTTAGTAAAAGGGCGGCGGCAGACTCACGCTCGTCCTGAAGTGCGAGGTGTACAGTTCCGGGTGGTTTTCGTACTCCATGGGATCATAAATGCTGTCGCTCTTCCTCCCCAGGTGGTGATGTCGGCTCAGAACGGTGGCAAACACTTTGGTCATATCTTACAAGAAAACGACAGAATTACCATGAATGCACTAGAACACCATGAGTATTCTGATCCTATCAATACCGCCAAATTAAGTCCTGTCCTGTCCCCTCAGGGAGGCGCTCTAAATCTCTGTCCATCACAACATATAGATTTTACAAAACATAAACGAGCATAAAATGCATCTTCACACCATTTTTTTTTTTTTTTAAACTAAGAACAGCCAAACGTGTGCTGCCCTGACAATATGAAACTGATTAATCTAGTTGAACTTGAATAGTTTTACAGATGCTATAATCACATAAAGGCTTAATTACCTGATACGGATTTAAATAAAGTCCGTCATATGTGCTAATATTTTAAATAAATGCATATTACCCTCTAACTTTGGTATATTACCATGCCAATAAGTACCATTTAGCCCGCTGAAATGTTAGCAGTTATACCTCCTGTTTCAGAGACGTCCTTCAGCTCATGAGGTTCAACATATTCTACAGGAAGCTCGTTAAGGATGTCTTGGGCTCCCTGCAGGTAGAAAAGAGGAGTGTCATAAACATGAAAAACTAAACTGTCCCAAAGTTCCTCACTGGAGTCCTGAGACCGCCGAGTGCTGGGATGTGTATTGTTTTTTTTTGCTTTTAATGTTTAACCTTGTTGTACCTTGGACACGTTGCCGGTACCAGTAAAACAAAACGTCACAGGTCCGATAGATTTGGGCATGAGCCCCATGGAGATTTCATACCCACAATCCCTCACTGCCTGGATGGCCTGGCTGACATTCCTGTAGTTGTGAGCCATGCCGATGTGCTGTGAGCAGCAGAGAGACAGAAAGAGATAAGGAATCACATTAAGGCACAAGAAGCAGTTTTCATATTAGATTGTGAGGACAAAGTCGTTGTCTTTTTGAACCAAATTTGTGAGGAATGTTCTCTTACCATGAAGGGAGTGTGATGCCCAAGAGCCAGGAAGCGCAGCCCCAACCCATGCAAAATGTTAATCATTCCTACAAAAAAAAAAACAAATAGACTTAGTAACTGATTAAATATTACATTGACATGAAGTCCACACCAAAAACTCAAGAATTACCACCACCGTCAGTGACATAGCATGAAGCCATGAACAGGAGTTCACCCATGCACAACCAGCTTCTGTGCAAACCTCATGCATGTGCCAATAGATACAAAGAGTACATGGACTAGCTTATTAAAGCTTTTCTTCGAAGCCCCACAAGTGGCCAGAAACTCCACAGGGTACCTTCAGGTAGAAAGCTTCAAACCTGTGTCACCTCTTATCACATACAGGATCACTGCACCTGTAACCACGGCCAACAGTGATGTCACAGGGTCCTGGAGCATCCCTGTAAATCACTGAGAGTACTGAACAGACACAGCTGGCAAACCAGTTCGTAAGACTAAAACACATACTGGAAGTGGTCACGGAGTGTCCACACCAAACTGTCACCTACTGAGAAGGAGATACAGCAATATTAAGACTGAGTTCCCAAGAATGTTGTTCTATGAGAGGAGGTGGTCATATAAACCAGGAGCCAATCATCAAACAGTATTAACAGGCACTCTCGTTATCTCCATCCTGTGATCAGAACTCAGTATGCAGATTAGGTAAGCAGAGCTGATGGACTTGTCTACAGTCCCAGGTCAGGGCAGCCAGTGCTGCTGGGTGTGGGCTCTACTCTTTTTTTCCTTTGCTTTACATCTGCATTAACATTTGAGCTTTTTCTGATTTGGACTGAACAGACCAAAGTGTTTCTGCTTGTGGTCTTTATCAGGGTCACGCTACTGTCAAACATTCTCACATAAGTCCCAGGAAATTGTCCCTGGGAACTATGAAGAACAGTCCTTTTGTTTTTGCCTTTGAGGAATTTTTCGTACCTGCAACACCGGCCCACTGACCAAACGCCACAATCCGGAAGCCGTTGGCATCGACCATCTTCTCGTAGTCGATCAGACGAACCTCCTGAGAAAACAAAATGAATTCCATCATAGTTTTTGAGGAGTTTTGTGGAAGGATAGACAAATACACAGAGATTAGGACAGAAGGACAGAGGAGTGTTTAAATATCTGACTCATCAAATTCTGCCGCATCAGCTCCAGTACAGAAGACAAAACTGTTTTCATACATCACTGTACAGACAGATGACCTTCTGCAAACAGTTTTTTTTTTCCTCACGTCAGCATTGATACGGCCTAACAAGCTGAAAAAGGCAGGCAGTTGTTTGGGTTTCCTTTGAGCACATTATTTCCATGTTGATCTCTGATTGGGCAGTGGCCAAAAGCTCTGGAGCTGTGTTCTCTGCGGGAGTCGCCCATTGTGCTGCACGACAGCATCTTCTCTACTAATACAGAAAAATAAGACAGCCAAGCCACCTGAAAAAAGGGTTAAGGGAAACATCTGCTTTCTGACACGCTGTGTGTATATGCAGGTTTACAGTAACCAGGTTGGTACAGTGCATGCAAATGCTGTGTCTGATACCCACATAACCTGGTGTTTCATTCAAATGTACTCAAGGATAGAACAAGTTGTAAACTGCACGGCTATTAGTTTGGACTACATGAATCACTTTCAATAGTTCACTGTGATGTACATGTGAGTGTAGGAGCAGTCTTATCAAACACAGCTGTATCCCCACAGTATGGTATAACCACTTCATTTGGTGTATTGAGTATAAAGCACATTAAAATGAATACCACAGTGGGACAACTATGTGCCCGACAATGTGACATGTCGTAGTAATGGAGCGGTCACATATAACTGGAAAACAGTGCCCAACTGTTGGTGAGTGGTAGAGATGAATTGATCTTCCAAATTTGGCTACAGAAGTCAGGTCCTTTTGTACCAACTGCCACAATAGTGCATGATCAATATTAGCGAACCATTATATTATAAGTGTTGAAGCCAGGAGCTCTGCAGGATTTTTAGGGATCTTTTGAGCGCGCTCACCTTCTTCAGCAGGTCTTCCAGAAGCCCCATGTTGGCTTCCTGAGCCTTGATGGTGTGGGAGAAAAAAGCGTACGTCTTCCAGGGGATGACCTTCTCCTCTGGCGGCCTCTTCACCCCAATTATCAGAGACGCCTCCGAAATGTCCTCCTGAACGATGGCCCCAGCCCTCATGTAGTACTGCAAACAGCACATTGATTTTATCTGTGTGAATTCTTGAATACTTCCTTTAGTAATTAAAACACCACATGAGCAGACGGTGAGATGAGACTTCACTGAGCC